>NW_018128214.1:392869-394932 GCF_001952655.1 Monopterus albus
GCCGCCATGAACGCTGCTGTGGATCAGCTGACGAGAGAGCAGCAGACCAGTTCAGAGTGTGTTGTCAGAGAGCCGCAGGGCTGCAGAGATCATGCCTGACAAGAAGAAGAAGAAGTTGACAGCTTCAGGTTTGTTAACCGACAGACTCTGACCTGAGCAGCTGAGGCTTTGGAACAAAAGATCAAAACACATGAAAGTTAAAAAAGCTTTACATGAACTTTCTGCCCTGAGTCAGGACTCCACCAAGAACCTCACCCATCTAACACACCAGTCACTGTCCAGGGGAGGGGCTTAGCGAGTGGACACCTGTCTCCATCTCTGCAGCTTTTTAGCCTCTTTTAGCTTCTAGTTTTGGTTTTGCTGCAAACTTCATGTCTGGTTCAGTCTCAGTATTTTCAGAATAAAAGCTGTAAACAGCTGCTGTCCACGACCTGCTCAGCAGCAGACAGAGCCAGCCAGAGACCAACTCGGGAGCACAGCGGAGCAGTTAGCAGCTCGGAGCTAACGGGGGGGAGCTGGAGAAGGTCAGCTGAGCTCAGTCTGAAGGCCGCCTGACCGCTCGGGGCTACGTGGCTCAGGAGATCAGAGGATGTTATTTAAAAAACACTTTATTTGTTGGTCTCTCTTCTAATGACTGATGAACCATCACTGATTTACGTCGTGCTCTTTAACCGATTTCACATTCAATACTTTCCCTCACTTCTTTGATTTAACAGCTTTGTGTAGTTTGTTGTGTCTCCGTTTGGATTTGACTTGTTTTTGTGATTCTATAAAATCTGGAGTGATGTGTGTTAAAATGAATAAGACATTTTCGCCACCTGCAAGCCGGATATTTCTTTTTATTACTTTATAAAGAGAATAAAGACATTTATTCAACAAGCTCTCAAATCAAATGGAAATGTTTAAATATAAACAGAAACAATTTAATGTATAGACTTATCACTGTTGTCAGTTTGGAGGATTAAACTTGAATAAATGTGTTTGGTCTTTTCTTCACCACAGAAGAAGTGGAAGCAGCAGGAAACGTATTTTAAGTGTTTAAAGGCTCGAGCTTCAGTAAAACAGTTCTGACCCTCTTCATCTTAAAGGATCCAAAGTAGAAACTCCAGACTTAGATCAAACTATGTTTTATTAGTCGATAAACTAACTTACAGCAACATTTAGTCAGAAAGAATCAACCTGTCGACAAACTGTTTTTGTCTCTATTAAGAACCAAATGAAGAGCGAGCGTCCAGACTCAGGCCGCCTCTGTGTGAGAGTTAGTTCAGGAGTCACACTGAACTGTCACACTCGCTCATCAATCGGTGACTGGATGTCTGACCCAGTCCCACAGCGATCAATCAGCTCAGTGATCGACAGCTGGATGTCGTCTGTGTTTCACTCTCAGATCAAACTGGAAGGAACATGATGGAACTTAGGGTCGTGTATGGCCGACCAGTCGCATGGTGTTATTATCGATCATACAGATGCTTTGTACTATCGATACAACACGGTGAAGTGTGGATGTTCTGACGCAGCAGTGTGTGTTTTGTGTTTGCTGCTACGAGTTGTTCGGTTTTGGTGCTGAACAATTTTCTCTGAGCTGATGAGACATTAATGACCATTTTATCCTAGTCAGGCATTCAGACACTTTATCTGCTCTGTCGTTTATCAGCTCATATAAACTGAGCACGTTCACTACATGTTCTGATACTAAACATCTGTAAAGGTCTAACTGGTCCTGGTCAGGTGCTCAGTCTGTCAGCAACTGAGGGAAGGTCTGTGGAAAACAACACGCAGGAAACAGTCCAGAGCCAGGTGACTGGTCCAAAGGGAGCACAGTCCAAAAACCCCAGCACAAGTCCACAACAGGTGAGTGAACCAGAAACAGGTAAAACACGGGGACAGATCAGGACAGACGACCTGGAGAGGAGTGAAGGGAACAGGCCAGGAGCTGGGGACCTCTGGTGGCCAGAGGGGACAGGACAGGACCTGTCACCTTGTTTACAAGTCTTTAACACTGTCTGCAAACATAGAAACAAAAACTGAGGCTGTAGATGAGACGAACAGTGATGAGTGAGAGC
>NW_018128214.1:395794-407001 GCF_001952655.1 Monopterus albus
GGTGGCCAGAGGGGACAGGACAGGACCGGTCACCTTGTTTACAAGTCTTTAACATTGTCTGCAAACATAGAAACAAAAACAGGCTGTAAATGAGACGAACAGTGATGAGTGAGAGCAAGAGCAGGAAACAGCGTTTTATCTGTGCGTGTCTGTGCTTTATGTTGCTGCTCGTTGTTGTGTGAATACCAACGTCCCGTTGTTGTCGTGCACAGCAGCACAATGACAGTCAAGTCTGAATGTCACAACGATGAAATAGAGAAAACGACTTAAATAAACAATGATCTAGATCGTTTTCATTAGAGCACTTTAAAGGATTCATTGGAGGACAAATGAAACTTCATGTGTTCTGTTGGAGTCTGTCAGTGATCAATACACTGATCAGGCATTTGATAGCCTGTCCGTCTCCATGACGATGACCTCCGACCCCGGGTTTATTCTTCAGTGATGATTTGGGCTTTTCCACACAGACACAGAAATAAATAAAGTCTAAAACAGACACGTGCAGCGAGGATTTTATTGTGTTCACAGTCAAGTTGTTGACTCCTGACTAACATGATTCTCTCAGATCACACAACTGATTCAGTGAGAAAACATAAGGAGACAAAATGAAAGTGTTGACCAGTGGTTTAAAGAGCAGAGGAGGGAAGAAGATCGGCTGCTGGGTCTGTTTGTTCAGAAGACGTTCCTCTGTGTCTGAGCTCGCATCTCATTCTCACCTGTGTGCAGAAAACAAAACAAGCAAACTGTGAGAGGCTTTATTTTTAATGTCACATTTATTTCACCAGGAAAAAAAATCACCGAGATTAAAAACCAGTTTTATAAGACAAACAACATCATAAAGCAAATAAAAGACCAGCAGCCGTCTCATCTGTTCAGACTCTGTTCTCTAATTGTTTGTCCTGCACATGTGGGAAACTCAGTCAGCTGATTTGTAAAAGCAGCTTTGGTGTTGGAGATGTGAAGCTCCGTCTGTGAAATCTTCAGTTCCATTGTCTAGATGTTTGGAGATGTTTTAAACAAACACAGCTCAGGCAGGGGGGAGCATAGCAGGAAATAAAGTCAACACTAAAAGGAACCCGAGAGGAAATCTTATTACCAAATGACCTGTGTGTGGTTCAACCAGACTCTATTGTTAACCTCTAGAGTCCCTGCGTCCTCATATGAGGACCGCACAGCTTGGGTTTCCAAAGCTCAGGACTCTAGAGGTTATAGCTGCCGTTTTTACCTGCTGGGTTCAGCTGAGATTCATCTTCAGGAGGAAGCGCCGGGCGCTCTGCACAGTGTTCTGGAACAAACCACATTTAGTGTTACATTAACCCTGAGAAGTCACAGAACATTAAGCTACAGCACATTTTACACTCAGTCCGACCTTTAGCTCCGATGTCACACACCGATCAGTGATCAGAGTTTTGCATCACTGACACATCGTCGTCGTCATCACAGGACACGAGTGTTTCATGTCACTGTGCAAACAGGTGAAGCTGCAGTACAGTGAATAAACCTCAGACATTCTAATACAGCACTGACACCTGCTCTGTTAGCGTGACATCTCTAAATAAAAGTGTCCTGGTCAACCACCATGTCCACAGTTTCAGGACTTTCACTGCTCCACATGTGATGTGTTTCCTCCCCCGGTGCTGGAGTTGAATCACTAGCTCCGTCTCCAGGGAACCGACTGGAACACTGGAGCACAGCCTCAGTCTGTCTGAACACCAGTCTGGAAAGTCTCATCACCAGTTTGATGACAAGTGGCTGAATATTAACCCTTCACCTGACCAGTTCCGCCTGCTGACTGGATCAAACATAACCATTATTGATTTTCATTAAGAGTCCAGATCAATGACCTGTTTGTTTTAGTTGCATCATTTATATTTTGATGGATGTTCTTTGTCTCTTAAATACATCTAAGTTTAAAAAGTCAGTGTTAAATGACATAAGATAAAACTACCTCCATGAGCATGGCCACTGTCATCGGCCCCACCCCTCCTGGAACAGGTGTGATGAATCCTGCTCTCTGATTGGCTGAGGTGTAGTGGACGTCTCCGATCACACGTTTACTGCTCTTCTTTGTCGCATCTGTCAAAGGTCACACACGAGCATAAGTACACATGTATTTAGTTCCACGTCATGAGCACACAGAGAACCGAGCCACTGGTTTAGTTTCTGTTGTTCAGAACAGGTGGCAGTTTAATGTCCACCGGCTCTGGGGACGTTTCATACCAGCCTGGCTTTACAACAGGCCTGAAGTAAAAGTCCAGGCACACTCACGTTCAGGTTCATTATCACCAGCTGCAGAAACGTCTGCTTGCCATGTGGTTTAGTCCAAATCACGCTCATTATGTGGCGATTTAAGAACTACCCCTTCATGTAAACTCTTAAACCTGCTGTGATGTGAAGAGGAAGTCATTACATCACCAGACTGAGGAGCTACATGTTGGCTGGTGGCAGCAGCAGCACTGAGGAGGAGAGCTGGGATTTCAACAACAGAAAAGAGCAGTGTTGTTGGTGTCTCTGCAGCCTGGAGACTCGTAAGTGACACAACAACACAACAATAAACAGAGAACTGACACTGTCCACATTTATAACAGCACTACCACCGTTGTTTGATTCATTAGGATCAAAGCAGATTCAGTGTTGTGTTCATATTCAGACGCCCTGACCACGGTGTCACTGTGGTATGAGGCAGTACCAGTGTGTACCCGGGATGTAGTTGATTCCACAGTCGATGACCACGGCTCCCTGCTTCACCCACTCTCCTCTCACCATCTCTGCTCTGCCTGCCCCCACCACCAGGATATCGGCCCGGCCCACCTGTGGACACGCAGGAAACGCATCATCAGGCAGTGACCGCTGGTCCATCTCTCCTCGCTGTCAGAACCTCACACCTCAGTATTCACTTGTGTAAACCACCAGAGCTTCATCACATCAGTTCGTAAATGTCACAGCTTCCTTGAACTCACCAAAGCAAACAAAGCTGTGACACCTGAGATTAGTAATGAGACTAGTAATCATCCTCCTCATCCTCAGTGTCCGGCCGTGTGCCATCACCTGCTCAGGTAGGTCTGCTGTCTTTGAGTGACAGCTGGTCACAGTGGCGTGGTGCCACAGCAGCAGGTCGTGCATCGGCGCGCCAACGATTTTACTGCGGCCAATGACGACTGCATGTTTCCCCTCCACAGACACACCTGCACAGGAACAGGAAGCCACAGGTGAGATAGTTTTAAATGTGTGTCACCTGTGTAACATCCTGACTGAGAGGCCTGAGTCACAGCTGCAGCTCACTGCTATTTTAACCCTCTGAATCATTTCCTGCTGCAGCTCCATGCAGCTGGTGGGATTGTAGCATGTTGGCCCTAAGTAGCTTTGTCAGGCTTTGCGTGACCGGACCCCATTGGTTGAGCCAGCTCCGCCCCCAGCTGTGGCTCCAGGAGAGGGCCCTGGTTCCCCTAGTGTCGGTGAGGTTCCACAACTCAGAACAATGTGTGTATGAAGCTTGTGTGTAAAGAAGGACACATATAACTGTCATGTTCAGGTGTGTGTGTGTGTGTGTGAGAGAGACCTGTCTGTCTGATGAGCTCCATGCAGCCGCTGGGGGTGCAGGGGATGAAACAGCTGTTCAGATCACCTCGAGACAGCTTCCCTGCATTGATGCAACTCAGACTGTCCGCACACACACACACACACACACACAGCTATAACTATATATATATATAATTATATTGTATATACAGTGGTGTGAAAAAGTGTTTGCCCCCTTACTGATTTCTTATCTTTTTGCATGTTTGTCACACTGTAATGTTTCAGATCGTCAAACAAATTTATATATTAGTCAAAGATAACACAAGTAAACACATCATGCAGTTTTTAAATGAAGGTTTTTATTATTAAGGGAAAACAAAATCCAAAAACCCAATCAAAATGAGCTTTGAAAGCCCACACCACTGACTTTATATAAGTATGGACAGTGTCATCACTTTCTTCTGCTATACAAAGGTGAAGCCAAAATATGAATATGGCGGCTGCCATCTTGGCATTTTGCAACTTCTACTCCAAATTCCACACCCTATATCTGAGGGTAAGTCCAACCACCCTTCAAAGGAAACTCATTTCGGCCACTTGTATTCACATTGGGAGGGTATAAAAAGAGTAACAGGTGGGTGTGACTGTGTGTTCTGTTGGTGCGGGACATGGTCGAGTTCCGAGGGAGTTGTGTTGTTGATCTTCTGTGAGTACATGGTGCCGTGTTATGCAGCATTTTCAAGTGCTTTCTTTAATCTGTTTAATAAAACCCAAGAAAAGACAGGACCGGTGTTCTCCTCCTTGCTTGTTGGCCAGGTGCCGGCCCACAGCATCTTCTGTGAGCACATGGTGCCGTGTTATGCAGCATTTTCGGACTACGACAATATAGTTTATAGGACAAGTAAAATATAAAACCCTGAGACAAATTCACAGAAGATGCTGATAAACAAAAAGACAAACTAAATATGATGTCAACTTCCTGTGGGCCACTCACCCGTCCACGTCCTTCTCTGGGGAGACAGCGTTGGTGATGAGCTCGGTGTTGATGGGGCTGACAGAGTCCAGAGGGAGCTGGACGATCAGGCCGTGCACTGATGGGTTCTCGTTGACAGACATGATGCTCTGCAGCAGCTGTGGACACAGGAAACAGTCTGAGCTGGACTTTCACCACTGATGCATGTTGGGTAGAGACATGAGCTCAGCACTGACCTCGTCCTGTGTCGCCGTGCGCGGCAGCCTCACATGTTTTGCATCGATTCCAATCTGTAGATGAGAAACTGAACGTGTTACTAAAGCTTCACACATCAGTATTAATATATAAACATGAGCACGGTGTCATGTCACGGCCCTGGGAAGTGTCAGAGGCGAGGACGCTAACCCGATGTATGTTTGCCAAAGTAACCCTGGAGTCCTCATCTGTGAAGACATCTCTCATGTAAAACCAAAACATGGGCTTTGAAACACCTGGGATGAAGCAGGAGTCTCACCCTTGTGCAACTCGTCTGAGGCTGTGGGACTAAATAAAACACCCAGTCCGACTTCAGCGGCTGTGGTCACAGTGGGAGAGACTGGTGCTCTGTGTGGTTGTACTAGAGAGAGGACGACTCCTGTCCTGTCCATGTCTGTACTGTTAGTCAGCCAGGGAAGGTCATAACAAAGGAGCAAAGGAACTAAATGTGACCAAACACACACGTGATGACAGACTGTCAGTGTGACGCTGGCCTCAGCTGACATCCTGACAGCCCTCTGACTATAAAAGGTCAAATATCACCAGACTTTAAACCTGATGAGCGTGTATGGGATGTTCTCCTGCTTTGAGCCTCACCTCTGCTGCAGCCTTCAGCTTGGAGCTGATGTACAGGTTGGAGTCGTCTCTGTCTCCCACCTGAAACACAGTGGATCAGCTTTAAAACACACTGGACTGTTCCTGCCTTTATCTCCAAACGCCCACTGAAGTTGACTTGGTGTGACTTCATGCCTAACGAGAAAGCACTGATGGAGCACCAATAATCTCACAGGTAATAAAGAGCATGGACACCTGAGTGTCTAACGAGGCAGCTTGTTAGAGGCCGGAGCCTCGTTAAACCTGCAGACATCAGGAAGTGTCCATTTAAAAGCCTGATGAAGGTCCCTGAGAATTCAGTGATTCCTTTCAGTGGTTCTCTACACACCTGCAGGAAGTTAAATAACCAAATCCCAGTGCTGAACTGGGACCAGTTCTATTCAGCAGGTTGGACAGCTGTCAGCCAGTGCAGCAGGTTGACGGTACGTCTAGTCATGTGCTCATGTGTGTGACTGAGTGAATGAAGCTGTGACTGTGCAGCTTCAGGAGGTTTGTTATCAGTGTTGGTGTGAAGAAGAGCAGCTGCAGTGAACTCAGCAGGTTTCTGTGCACGTACACCTAAACCTGAGCTGGTCTGGTCCTGTGATCAGGACCCGAACCAGATCCCAGACACCTGAGAGGATGTTTGGTCCCATTTTGAGTCCCTCATGTTCTATCTTCACATTCAGGTCTCAGAACAGTCAACGATAGATTCTGATGTTTTCTGTTTGACCACCAGGTGTCGTCAGAGTCACACAGTTCAAATTCCACACAGACTGACTCGACGTGGCCTGGTTGTGGATCACATGTCTGAGTAACAGGCCTGTTTTGTCTTGTTTTTGCTTTTGTGGGCATCAAAATAGAAACTACAGTTTTATACACAGTGTGAAGGTTGTGTTTTCATTTCATTACCTATACTTGTTAATCACTCAGACTCAGGAGTTTACAGACTCTCCTGTAGACCACCAGACCTGCAGACTCACCTGTAGGACCACCAGACCTGCAGACTCGCCTGTAGACCACCAGACCCGTGACCTGCAGACTCACCTGTAGACCACCAGACCTGCAGACTCACCTGTAGGACCACCAGACCTGCAGACTCGCCTGTAGACCACCAGACCCGTGACCTGCAGACTCACCTGGAGACCTGGGTCTGAACCCTGAGAAGTGACTCTCCATCTTGTCCACCTCCATCTTCAACCTCTCCCTCACCAGCCTGCACACACAGACCCAGGATCAGTTCTCAGAGGTCAAAGGTCAACAGTGTAACAGTTTACCCAGGCCTCCTGAAACATGTTTAATCCTGGTCCCAGTCTGTATAGTCTGACTGGACACACTGGGAGAAAATGAAAGAAACTAGGAGATAGTGGGACAAAGTGGAAACCAGTGGGAGACACTGGGCTGTGGACTCACTTCGAGGTCTTGATGCCGGAGATAATGGTTGCCATGGAGCGCCTGCCTCCTTGACAACCGGGGGCCCAGAATGAGTGGGCGACCAAGGAGATCATGACTGAGAGAGAGAGAGAGCGCATCCGTTAACATTAGAGATTAACTTGTATATTTGTTGCTGACAGACTGAACCTGAGGAGAAACATAAGTAATGTTCTGCTAATTAACTGAATGACGCCGACATGTGGTCAATAAACATGATGGGAGCCTGAACACACAGGAAGTGGAAAATCCTTCTGTGGTTATCAATCAATAGATTCTGATTCACTTATCAAATATGAAACTGACAGTTAATAAATTCAACTCTTTTCCAATCTGCACATTTTTTTTGTATTGATTTAAAATAAAATTCTAAAATGTGCTACACAATATGGCCAAATCATTCCACACATCGAAAGTGTCCTGGAAATAAAACCAAAGAACAAACGTGTTGTGGTGGAAACATCGTTCAGACTTATCTGCAAACACAGCCAGGAAATATTTTACTGAACAGGATGCTCAGATTGTCTGGTTCAGTATCTGACTCAGAACCAGCAGTGAGTCCAGCATGTGGAGCCGTTTCCTGGTTCTGTCCAGACTCTTGCATCAAAGACAGTTTCACCAGTTAGACACAAGAATACAGCTGAAACATGGAGGAGCTACAACAATCACAGTGTTTCCATGGAAAGAACTGGGCTTGTGTTGTGAATTCTGTGTCAATCGGGCAAAATATTCATAACCCAGAGTTTTCAACATTTTATCTCAAGCTGCTTTTCGTGGTCTGCAGTCTGTGTGTTGTGTGGAAACGCCACGTCAGCTCTTTGGACTGGTTTTCACAGCTGTCCCTACATCACGTATAAGTAAAGTTAGATAAACCGTGTTCACTGATGAATACATGACGTCTAACCCAGTGACAGTCTGGTTGTCAAACATGTTAATGATTAAAACTCCCTTGGTTAAAAACAGAGTCTCAGTGAAGAGTCCAGAATACAACCGTGTGAGTCAGAGTCCAAAATACAACCGTGTGAGTCAGAGTCCAAATGCAGCTGCAGACACATGTGGCGACGTGTTCAGCGAGCAGAAAGAAGGAATGTGGCGGTAAACATTCGGAGCAGCACCTTACCTGAGAGACGAACAGGAAGCTACAGTGTCTGTGTTGCATGTTTTCAGTCTGTTCTGTGACTTTATCTGTGTGGGACTGTTTCTCTGCTCTGACCTGAACCAAACCAGCAGAGGAGACCAGTCTGATAGTGGGGAGGAGGATCACTGGCCCAGCTGGAATCAAGTGGAGGAGGAGGCGGGGCTCTCAGCCAATCAGATTCCAGGAAGGAGGAGGAGGAAGTTTTTCTTTCTCACACACTTGGCAGAAAAAAAACCCCCACTTTACAGATGTTTTTCTGTCTGTCTCTAATTTAACACTGCCCAGTTGCATTATGGGAACTGTAGGAAACAGAACACTCTGAATTTAGAATCCATTAGGTTTCAGCTTTTACCCTCTGAGTCAAAAAACCAGATGGGTCATAATTACACAAATTAAACACAAACCAATGGACTGACAAGGAAACAACAAGTGACATCATGTATTACTGTATAATGGAAATTAAACAGATACAGATGAAATGAAACTTTCCTCTCTAACCAAATGAATACACAGGCAAAACAAGCAATAACGTTGTTAGAATAAATCGGTATGCACTGAAATTATTAGTATTACTTACCTTAGAAGTCCAGAGGACAGGCATCAAACTCTGGCACAGGGAGTTGATCATTTTACATTTTCAGTGTAAACCTTTGTATTAGTTTTTCTGAATCGCTAAAAGCATCAGTCATTTTCTCAAAACCTTAAACACAAATCCAAAGACAAACTAAATTCACAAAACCTGACTCTTCTGGCAAAATCAAACAGTGCTTTCAGATCATACACACACACACACACACACACGAGTTCATCATATTCAACACTGCAGCTCATTCATTAGAAAAAACGGAGAACACAGCATCCAGGGCATGTAGTTACAAAAAAAAGTTTAATGTATATAGGAAAAAACACACACAACAAAAGAAATCACACCCAAGTCTGGTGAATTTATCAAAAACCATCAAAAAAAGAACAAACATCAGAAAGATTATTCTGCCTCAGGATCACGTCTTTGAGCTGGGCCCGGCCAGAGGACTTCATCTACGCAGGCAATGTTGTCCCTTGCCAGGCAACAAACCCTCTGGTGTGGCGGATCCAGCCTTGACAAGACTGCACGTCTATCTCACCACAGGCCAGTTCCATTGCCTGTAACAGATTTTCCCTGATATTTGGGTTTCGGTCATAGACTTTCCACTGCCATGCAGAGAAACTCTTCGACTGGGTTGAGAAAAGGGCTGCATGGTAGAAGGAACACATTTAAAATTGCAGGTTGTTGTTGTTGAACCACTTGTGTATTCAGACACCACGGTGAAAGATGACATTGTCCCAAACAACAACAGACAGGTTGCACTTCCTGCTGCTGATCCTGTTACTTTCAATCAAACAAAACATTTCTTAGACCATCCAGAAACGTGAGAAGATGTTATTGTATGGCCCCAGGGCTGCATGTGCACGGAGAACCCCATGATTGCTTATGGCTGCACAAAGGGTGACATTGCCACCACGCTAACCAGGGACTTCCATTATTGCACGTTGGCCAATTACGTTTCTCCTTCTCTTCATAAGATTGAATCCTGCTCCATCTACAAAGATCCATTTATGGGGCCTTTCCATGGAACCCAATCCCAACACTCTGAAAATAAAGTAATTTACTGCAGTACGTCAGCGAATACTGACTTTTACAATAGTGTCTTTGCATGCACTCCTGATTTACATACACAGCGCCCTTTACAGTAACTGTAGGCTAGAAGCTCAGAAATGTACTGTAAGCATCAGCACTGAACATGTCTGAGTGTTTACAGTACTTACTCGCACATACTGATGTCACAGACCTTTGACCCTTTCAGAGTTGCGCTCAAAGGGTACTCTGTATACTTGCTTCATGCGTATGCGGTTACATTGGAGGACAAGGTCAATGGTAGAAAGGCTTACACTGTTGATTCCTTCAAAATTTAAATTGTCTTCAATAGCTCTTTGCTGAATTTCACGGAGTTGGATGGGATTGTTTTGACGGACCATATCAACAATAGGAAACTCTTGCTCTTGGGAGAACATAGCAGTCCTTCCACCCTGACATGGTAGTCTTGCAATTCTACAAAGTTATTTAAAAAAAAAACAAAAAAAACATGCACGTAGTAAAAGTATGATGGAAATTATTACTATACATAAAATGTCTGCTTGGACAGCTTTTCTTTATCTTTCCAGTTCACGTTACACTATATTGACAAAGTGAATTAGTCAGTGAAATGATTAGATTCAACTTTATTGTCATTACACATGTACAAATACAAGGCAACGAAATACAGTGCTAAAATCATTTAAGTTCATTTTTTTCCTCATTAATGTACACACAGCACCCCATATTGACAGAAAAACACAGAATTTTTGACATTTTTGCAGATTTATTAAAAAAGAAAAACTGAAATATCACATGGTCATAAGTATTCAGACCCTTTGCTCAGTATTTAGTAGAAGCACCTTTTGAGCTAATACAGCCATGAGTTTTTTTGGGAATGATGCAACAAGTTTTTCACACCTGCATTTGGGGATCCTCTGCCATTCGTCCTTGCAGATCCTCTCCAGTTCTGTCAGGTTGGATGGTAAACGTTGGTGGACAGCCATTTTCAGGTCTCTCCAGAGATGCTCAATTGGGTTTAAGTCAGGGCTCTGGCTGGGCCATTCAAGAACAGTCACGGAGTTGTTGTGAAGCCACTCCTTCGTTATTTTAGCTGTGTGCTTAGGGTCATTGTCTTGTTGGAAGGTGAACCTTCGGCCCAGTCTGAGGTCCTGAGCAGTCTGGAGAAGGTTTTCGTCCAGGATATCCCTGTACTTGGCCACATTCATCCTTCCCTCGATTGCAACCAGTTGTCCTGTCCCTGCAGCTAAAAAACACCCCCATAGCATGATGCTGCCACCACCATGCTTCACTGTTGGGACTGTATTGGACAGGTGATGAGCAGTGCCTGGTTTTCTCCACACATACCGCTTAGAATTTCCGTACCCACTGTAGTTTAGCACCTAACCAGAAGTGCAATAACAGCAGTGCAGAGTATATACAGTCAAAACTAGTTTACCAATAATATGTACAATTGATATTTATAGTAAAATATGTAGGGTAATGATAAAATGAAGTGAAATGATGAAAATAGTGTAAAAATATACCCTGTTCTCTTTGTTGGGTAAAATTATTAAAGTCATACTTTAAGGTTGATTCTAACATTTGATTGAATTAAGAACTTAATTAGTAGAAGATTAACATTATGTTTGTTGATTAGTCAACCTGTGTGTTTACTTTGTTTG
>NW_018128214.1:409128-417066 GCF_001952655.1 Monopterus albus
ATGAACGAGAGGGAGGGAAGTGGAACAGTGAGGTTACAGGGGGCTGAGGTCAAGAAGGTGCAGGAGTTTAAGTATTTGGGGTCAACAGTCCAGTGTGATGGGGAGTGTAGGAAAGAGGGGAAGAGGCGAGTGCAGGCGGGTTGGAGTGGGTGGAGAAAGGTGTCAGGAGTGTTGTGTGACAGAAGAGTGTCAGCAAGAATCCAAGGAAAGGTGTACAAGACAGTAGTGAGACCAGCTATGCTGTATGGGTTAGAGACTGTAGCAGTGAGGAAAAGACAAGAGGCAGAGATGGAGGTAGCAGAGATGAAGATGTTGAGGTTCTCTTTAGGAGGGACCAGGATGGACAGGATTAGGAATGAGCACATCAGAGGGACAGCTCAGGTCGGCTGTTTTGGGGACAAGGTCAGAGAGTCCAGATTGAGATGGTTTGGACATGTGCAGAGGAGGGATAGTGGTTATATTGGTAGAAGGATGTTGGAGATGGAGCTGCCAGGCAAGAGGTCAAGAGGAAGGCCAAGGAGGAGATATATGGATGTGCTACAAGAGGACATGAAGTTAACTGGGGTGAGAGTAGAGGATGCTGAGGATAGTTAGGTGGAAACAGATGATTCGCTGTGGCAACCCCTAACGGGAACAACTGAGTGAAGAAGAAGATGCAGAAAAGTCACTAAAAAACAAACCGCACTAACTGCTCAGTGGCTCAGTGTCTGAGACATCACGTCTTGCTTGTTGGAAGCAGCTAAGACGCCCGCAGCTCATCCATCCACACCACTTATTCCTGAACAGGGCTGCTGGTTAGTGGTGACAATCCAGGCTGACACTAGACGAGAGGCGGGGGGCCCTCACCTGACTTAACATGCTTGACCCACGAACATGGGGAACCCTCCTGTTATGTTCATTTCTCAGGTGATGCCTGCTCAGCAGTTATGTTCGTGGGTCAATTTGACCCGCAACATAACAGGAGGGTTTTAAACCTCATTGAAAATCTATGGGGTATTGTCAAGAGGAAGATGAGGGAACACAGACTCCGAAATGCAGACAAGCTGAAGGCCAATCAAAGCAACTTGGGCTACCATAACACCTCAACTGTGTCAAAGGCTGATCGCCTCCATGCCACGCCGCCTTGATGCAGTAATTAATGCAAAAGGAGGCCCAACAAAGTACTGAGGACATAATACAGTACATTAACACACTTTTCAGAAGGCCAACATGTGTTTAAGATCCTTTTTTTATTGGTCACATGAAATATTCTAATTTTGTGAAATACTGGATTTGGGTTTTTTTTGTCTTTAATCCATAATCATCAAAATCAGTAAAACAAAACCTATTCAGAAGGTACTCAGTCCAGCCAGTTTCACCTTCATACTGGCAAGACACCAGTTAAACCAGTACAATCTCACTGTCAGTTCTCTGCAGCCGAGACAGAAATACTAATTTCATATCACTTATTAAACGCCACTTGAACAAGCAGCCGTTAGAGGCAAAGCCAATTACTTGAGTAACTTGGTCAACAAACCAGTGAACAATGAACAAAGCCTGTCACGACTCATTCCCAGAATGCACAGAGACAAAGGTTAAAAGGTCCTCCTGCAGGTGTGGCTGGTTCGTCAGAAGTCAGCATCCACTCTGAAGGTTTTGTCCGTGGAGCCAGACATCACGCCCATCCTCTGGTACTCGCCCACACGCTTCTCAAAGAAGTTGGTCTTTCCCTCCAGAGAGATGTTCTCCATGAAGTCGAAGGGGTTCTCCACCTGGTAGATCTGCACACAGAGCAGGAGTTAGTTCTGGAAACTGGACCTACATTATCACAGTGTTTCACTCAGTTCTGTTTGGTGGCCATACTGTTACTGTTGACAGTTTCAGTCAAAGCTATAACTGTTGACAATAAACAGTGGCCCACACTTCAACATAAAAACACCTCAGACCTTCCTACAAGTTTGAAACAGAATGAACAAGTTGCACTGACCTTGTTGAAGCCGAGCTCCAGGATCAGTCTGTCGGCCACAAACTCGATGTACTGCTTCATCATCTCGCAGTTCATCCCGATCAGCTTCACCGGCAGAGCATCCGTCAGGAACTCCTGCGCACAAAACACAAACCAGATGAGTGAACTGGGAGACCATCACCCAGACCAGTGTGTTCACCTGTGGGTGCCGTTGTCAACATACCTGTTCAATCTCCACGGCGTTCCTGATGATGGCGGTGACGGTTTCTTTGGGCGGCTTGTTCACCAGGTGCTTGAACATCAGACAGGCAAAGTCACAGTGCAGCCCCTGAAACCAGCATTTCCAGTTAGAGCACAGCACTGGTTCCAACAGTCAAGACAAAACCTATTCAGAAGGTACTCAGTCCAGCCAGAGTTTCACCTTCATACTGGCAAGACACCAGTTAAACCAGTACAATCTCACTGTCAGTTCTCTGCAGCCGAGACAGAAATACTCATTTCATATCACTTATTAAACCCCACTTGAACAAGTAGCCGTTAGAGGCAAAGCCAATTATTTGGTCAACAAACCAGTGAACAATGAACAAAGCCTGTCACGACTCACTAGACAACAGAGGGACGTCAGCAAATGTCTCAGAGACCAAAAAGCAGCAAACTCCTCACATCAGAGCAGCTGGAACCATTAAATGTGTCAGGTCTAATGAACACTGAAGTTACTGATCGATTAGTCACCTCGTCTCTGCTGATGAGCTCGTTGGAGAAGGTCAGGCCGGGCATCAGGCCTCTCTTCTTCAGCCAGAAGATCGCAGCGAAGGACCCAGAGAAGAAGATTCCCTCCACGGCCGCGAACGCCACCACACGCTCTCCTGGGACATCGACAGACACAGACGATCAATACCAAACCCGATCACTGGGGGACAGTGTGGTGTCACAGAGAGCAGATTTACCGTAGGTGGCGCTCCTGTTGCCGATCCAGTTGAGCGCCCAGTCAGCCTTCTTCCTCACGCATGGCAACGTCTCAATGGCATTGAACAGGTATTCTCTGAGGGTCATTGAATGCACCATTACATGGGAGCACAGACCAGTGACACACCAGTAAAACCAGTAACAGACTGAGCCCTCACCTCTCCTTGGGCTCCTTGATGTAGGTGTTGATGAGGAGGCTGTACATCTCAGAGTGGATGTTCTCCATGGCGATCTGGAAACCATAGAAACACCTGGCCTCCGTCACCTGCACTTCCTGTGTGAAGCGCTCCACCTGGTGGTCGCAGTCAAACAACATCAGAAGTCAGAGCTGAACCAGTAACTGATCAATAGTCACTGCTCTGAGGCCCCAGGTTTCAGGTGCATCACCCTCACCAGGTTCTCGTTGACGATCCCGTCGCTGGCGGCAAAGAACGCCAACACGTGAGAGATGAAGTAGCGCTCCTCGTCCCTTAGAGACTCCCAGTGCTGCTGGTCCATGGACAGGTCCACCTGAACAAAGAGACCGTTTACAGAGACGGACAGAGACTACGAGGCTGCAGGACTCCTGAGCGGAGCGGCTGTGGCACTTACCTCCTCTGCGGTCCAGAAAGACGCCTCGGCTTTCTTGTACATCTGCCAGATGTCGTGGTACTGGATGGGGAAGATGACAAAGCGATGAGGGTTGTCCTTCAGCAGCGGCTCCACCTCCTTGCTGCTGCTGCTCTTCTTCACGGATTTGGGCTGAAAACATCCAAACAAGAACATCAGCTACAGACCAAGCAGCTCCAACACAACACACGTTAACTCATCTGTCGACAGTGATCTGATGCACGGCTGCAGCCGGTGATCATCTTCATTACCAGTTCATCATCTTGTCTATGAAGCAACAGAGCAGAGGCCTGGATTTGACTGGTAACGTTTAAGTTCAAGCTGAAACACTTAACCAAAGCAAATGACCAAACTCTTATCAGCTTTATTTTACAATCCGAGTTTCAAACAGAAAGGTTTAGTGGACCAGCTGAGAAAACAGAGCTGGTCCCAATAAAAATAATCATGGCCAGTTTAAATGTGGACAAACAGAATTGTCTCATGCTTGAGAATCATTTGATCTAGAACATATACACATATATAAAATATCACATCTCATCTTTCCAGACAGAAACCCTGCCCTGAAGACGTAAAGACTCCTACTGAGACATCTGAGCTGACGATTATGAAGATGAACACAAAGAGCTGATTGTCCACGTTGGCGCCACAACCGCAGTTTTAGGCGCCACGTGAACAAACACAACCAAACTATGTTTATCTGAACAGAAGTATAAATAATGTGTTTGGAATACTGAAGGTTTCTGACGTGTTACAGGTTTTCAGTCACTTACCGAAGCGTCGTCGAAGATTTTCCGCGCGGTTTTCGAGGCCAGTATGCGGGTGTTGTTCAGGCTCGGAGGCTGCGTCAGAGAGACAGACTTCAGGGTCACAAACTAGTTTCTCTGCTCAGTTTACACGATTTAGTTGGAAATACACATCACACCCGCCTCGGCCAGGCTCAGCTGGTCAGGAAATGGCTGTCATGAGTCTTCACTACACAAAGGGCTTAATGTTAGCCTCTAAAACAAAGTGTAACGTTTCAACTGAGGATGAAACCAGAGTTTTACGGTATTTTCCTTCTCACCGTGTTTTCTTTGTCCAGTGCCATGTTGCTGATCCGGCTGCTGAGAGACTGTTCAATCTTCAGGCACAAAGGAGATCGAGGAGAACGAGCAGAATGCATTTCGATCTTCTAAAGGTTCAGACGGATAAATAAAATAAATTAAGGAACTAAAAGGGAAAAAAAACAAGAAACTATGAAAGCTCAACTAAAAGCAGAAGACTTACAAACTGAAACCTGTTGTCCGCTCGCTTTTTTATTTAACTCTTGGCGCTACAACGCAACCAGCCAATAGAAACGCACCTTGGGGAGGCTCTTTAAAATGACGCAGCCAATCGGGTTGCGAGTGGTGTTCACGTGACACCTGAAGCGTTGCGGAAGAAATCTACCGGTTTTTTGTTACAAAACTTGAAGACGAGCGCTTACTAAATATGTCTAAGTTTGACAAAATTGACACATATTTCATGTTTTAAAACCCTTAAACAGTTCAACTAATACAAAACCACAAGCTTGAGATTTAATTTGGTTTTTGATTAGCTTGAAAATAAAAATTATTTTTAATTTAGCTTTTAAATAGCTCTTACATTTTCACTTACATCTTCATGTAAACACCAAGTTCCCTGGATATTTAATAATTCGGCTCCACTGCTTATTTAAATTCCCATGCAGCATACATTGTTATATTCTTATATATTTTTTATTATATTGCTGCATCTGTTGCTGCTTAAAGTGCCTTAGATTTTGTGTTACTTATTTATCTACTTTATATTTCATTGGTATTTTGTGGCATTCATGTGGACGGCAAAATAAGAATTTCATTGTACAGGGAAACACTTTCGAAACTTGTTTCTAAAGGCGCTGTCAATACCACAATTTAGCGCCAAAATACATTATATTACAATCCCTAAATCACAATAATTCTACATTTGAAGATGTCAAAAAGATTTTGGGGTATTGGAACTAGAACTGAAATTAAGCGGGTTTGTCTAAAAACTGCCAAAACATCAGATGACAAAGAAAAGCATCCTGGAAAACCGGTTTGTTAGCCGACATGTAGACAATACGCACCAATTTAAATACTGAATGGTTGTGTATTCCTGTTTCTGCTCATCTAAATGGTTTTCCCTGTTATATGTTCAAATTTCAGCCCCTTAACAACAGGTTTCAGGTTATTTTCCCTCCAAGTCATGCTTCAAACAGATGCGCGTATTTGATCAGCTGTTTCCGGTGGACAGCACACTGATTGGCTACTTGGGAAGACAACGGCACAACCTACAGGGGAGCGTCGCCATCTGGCGACCGGGAGGAATTTTGGAGGTTTATCTCAAGTATCTAGTGGGAAAAGTGTTTTAGGTTTACAAATAAATTCACATTTTTAGTTCAAATTTTTCTAAATAATCCTCTGTCTCTTACTTTGAAGTTGCCCTAATGTAACTACTGTTCTTTTTTCCCTCCATATGTGAAATATTTGTTGTAATGTCATCTTTGGCTTTTATGTCAGCATTCAAATATAACGGTATAATAGTTAAATTTAACGTTTTAACAGATAAAACAGAAAATAAATGATAAGATATCAGGCCCTGCAACAACACAACAGAAATAAGAACAGGCACATAAAAAGAAGCTAAAAGTAAATCATTAGAAATATGCAAAAAAAAACCCTACTAGAGCAAACAACAAGGAAAACAATAAACAGAGCCATGAGCAGTCATTTGCTATGGTAAAAAGAGCCTAAACTGTTTGTGTCATTTTCATATCATCCATTTTATAAATGTACAATTAATTGTAGCCTTTCGTCTTAAATTGTGATGCAGTACCGCTCACCGCCACGTGATGTCATTGTGTCATGATGCGACCCGGGTAGCTTTTTTTTTTTTTTTTTTTTTTTTTTTTTTTTGCGTGGGTCGTAGGTGGGTGCGTACAGTAAGGCAAATGTGGGCGGGTACCTCATCAGCCAGTGACGTGCTCTGCTTACATTCTCAGCACAATGTCATCCTCTCTCATTGGTCACGCCCCCTCAGTCCTGCCACGGGATTGGGTGAGCGTTGTTACCAGGTAGTGTGGAGGATAGAGCGGACGTTGCTGTGGTTATACAACACCGCCGGCTGCCACCGTGTAGATACTTTTTATATGGGGCAATGAGAAGCAACGCAATCTAGAAAACTAATATAACCTCGTTTTCTATAAGCAAAGCAAAGTTTTACCCGCCTTTAATTTTTTTTTTTTTTTTTTTTAAAAAAAATAACCTTTATCACCAAAAAAACAAAAGGAAAAACGCAAAAACAACGATTTGTGGATTTTTTTTTTTATAATAAAGCTCATAACTGATCTTTCGGTTTTAGTTTGAATGAAAAGCACAAACGTGGTTCACATTATAGTTACATGAGGAGCGGGATTAGTACAGAATAGGGCACATTTTGAAAATAAATATGGGCTTAAGACTCAGGCAACGCCCTGGCTCTTGGCAATAATAAATGTATATTATTAATAGTATTTCATTGAAGTTTACTAAATGTAACAAATGAACGCCAAATAAAAAATTAAAATATTATAATGCAAACCAATATCCAGTATCTGATGTTTGTGGCTCCAAAACTTTGGGCCCACTGACACAGACATGTAGAAAGCCCCCCTCCTATATAGGCACAAAACCCACAGATTGAGAGAGAGATAATCTAGAACCTGTCTTTGTAAGACTTTTTTTTAGATTAGATTAAATTTTATTGTCATTACCCATGTACAAGGCAACGAAATGCAGTTTAGCATCTAACCAGAAGTGCAATGACAGCAGTGCAGAGTGCACAGTATCTACAATCTGTAGATAGTTAATAATAGTTTTGTGTGTATGTGTGTGTTTTGTCTCTGTCGACATTTAGGCTTTAGAGCTTTAAAATGTTTTTGGCTGTTGTGCATCATTTTGTGGTCATTTATACTTGTTTTGAGACATGGGTTTGCCAAAATGTATAAGTTGCAGTATCTATGTTAAATACAGAGATAGAGTAAAATGATGTGGTTAGCCTATCTTAACATTAAGACATAACAACAGTTACATATACAGTTTTTACATTTCACTTGTATATGCATTAAATAAGAAATATATAATTTATTAGCTGCATGCAGGTCACACAGTTGTGTGTGGCGGAACCTTTGACATACTGCTGTTTCCTGCGGTAAACCGTACTCATTTCCTGTTTTCTGTGTTTATACTGCGTTGTTCTTGCTTCCAGATTGTTTAGGAATTAAACTCACTATTTTCTAGGTTCATCTGAATTTTTGAGTGACAATATACGCTTGCACCACTTAAAGCACTTGTTTTGCAGAAGTTCTTGCTAACTACCAAATTTAACTTGCTACTTTAGGTCGGCTAGTTTAGAAGCTA
>NW_018128214.1:422155-457288 GCF_001952655.1 Monopterus albus
CCTCTCCTCTCTCTCCCTATGCTTCTATATGCCACCATTACACATTACTAACTTTGTGTCTCCTCTCTCCCGTAGTGTGTCCTCTCTCTCTCCCTGTACCTTTCTGCAGGTTGCCCTGGCCCTGGAGCTCTATGTCTCTGACGAGCAGTCACCAGCCACATCGACCTGATCAGTGTTTGATTGTTGTGTCTTGTTGCTTTTCTTCTTTTGTCTCTCCTCTATCCACTCACCCCAACCGGTCGAGGCAGAAGGCCGCCCACCAAGAGCCGGGGTCTGTCGGAGGTTTCTTCCGTTAAAGGGAGTTTTTCCTCCCCACTGTCGCCAAGTGCTTGCTCAAGGGGGATTTGTTGGGTTTTCCCTATGTAATAACACTGATAACAGTAAGGTCTAGACCTTACTTTGTAAAGTGTCCTGAGACGACTTTTGTTGTGATTTGGCGCTATACAAATAAAATTTGATTTGATTAGATTAGCTTTAAAGGTGTTGGTATGTATGGTTTTGAACTAAAGCCAGGGTAGCTGTTCTCCCGTGGTTCTAGTATTTATGCTAAGCTAACTAAGCACATCCTGATCTCACTTTCAAAATGTTGCCTATAATTTAAGGTACATCTTGTGAAATGTTTTGTGATCCACAGAAAAGCTCAATTAGCCAGAGTCAGCCAAGTAATGATGCCAGTTTTCAATGTTAGCAATCTTAGAAAGGCAACCAAAAATAAAACAATATCACTTGATTAACTGCATTACAATAAAAAAGGACAAACAAAAAAAAAAACAGTATTTGTTTTTATGGTAAATTTTTATTATAAAAGTCATATTATTCACCATCGCTTACAGGCAAATGTTCAGAAAGTTGATTATTTTGATATACACCATTATTATTAAGAATAACATTTAATAACATGAGGTTTGTTTTTTTTTTTACTGGCTACACTATGGGCCAAGTCAAGCCATCAAAAACAGCACTTTTCCCTCAACAAATGTTTATTAAATAATAATGTGTAAAGCAAATATAGTAGGTAGTATCACAGTGAGGAATACTGTCCACTCAATTTTAAAATATCAATAACTCGTACTGTCAATAAATGCAGGTTGGAATACACTTAACATTCATATAGATATCAATATATTTACAACATTTACAGAAGAAATAAACAAGTAGGCTAATAATAAAAGCACAATACAGAGGCTTTGGCAAAAATAAAAAGAGTGCATACATTTTACTAAACTATACACATGAAGTAAACATGATTAAACACAGAGAAAGTACAAAAACAAGCAAGATTTAAAAAATCCAGTGCAATGTCAGGTTTTTGTTGGTTTCTGTCCGTGAATGAATAGCAGCCTGTCGTCTTCATGTCCTCCTCCTTTGAGTTTGTGGTTGGTTGAAAATAAAATGTCCTGAGCAGGGCGGGAAACTCGCGCTGTCTACTGCTGGCTGCACCAGCTACATCTACATGAACTAAACTCAAAATATCTTGATTTTAACTACATTTCAACTGGTACACAAATATGTTCATCTTTATCATTTGACCTACTGCTGCATGAATACACCTTAAAGCCCAGTCACTCCTTTTAGCGTCTCAGTGAAGCTTGCAGGCTAGGTGATAACCTAACATGCTAGTTAATGTGCTAGTAAACCCTGAACATACTACTGCTCATCAATTACAATATTTCCCCAAACCTCTTTATGATTTCTCTGTACTGGGCTCTTTAATCCCACTGACATTTGTTTTCGAGACTGCTCATTCAGTAGTTACTGAAAATAAAAAAACAGCTCTTACAGGCGCTAATGGAACCAGTCTTCAAATCTTATTCAAAAGCTGTATTACTCTGAGTACCATAGATGGACAACAGATCAGAAACTAATTGCTTAATTTCAGTATTCTGAGGAAAACTTTACATTTAATATCTTTTCTTCTTGTTACTTTATTCAACCAACTATACATTTCTTTAAGATTAAATTTTCTTTTTTAAAGAGTTTTAGTGAAAAAGTCAGGATGAAAATTGTTACACTACAACAGGCTAACAGCAGCCACACTAGCTGCAGTAGGGACTTCTGCTTTAATGCAATTTTTGTACTAGTAATCATTTAGAAGCCTGATAAACTGACTACATTTCTTTTTAGCTCAACTTTACTTTTCACTCTGACACTATGTTCATGTCAGATGATTTCTATTTTGGAAGGAGGGTTGTATTTTTTAGGGCTAGTTGGTGAACTACAGCAGCTGGTAAGCTAACAGCTAACACGCTAGCCAGGCAGGAACATGCTTACACTAATCAGTCACAATCATGGCACAACAGCTCTCCTACCTTTCTATCTTTCTCTTATATCCAGCCTATTGGCTCTGCAGCTAATGGGACAATTAGTTATTTAATGTACTTATAAAAAGCACTATTAGCATTACTTCTAACCATGAGTGAGCCTTGTCTCTGTTGCAGAGAATTTCATATTTTGACAGAGGGGATTCATTAAATCTGGATGGTGACAAGATAAGCAGCTTGAAAGGTGCTAATTTGAGGATCAAAGTTCACCAAAGTTTGCAGGTGTGACCAGGTCTTTGTTTCTTTGTACTCAATTACAATGCTAGTAACAACATTTTCATGTAAACGTAGCCAGGGCATAACTGTGTTCGCTGTATTCACCAGCCAGGTGTGATTTACAAAGTAGAAACGATCGTCCTGATGTGGCCAGTGGAGCTGATTGAAACAACCCATTACAGCCTTTAAGTGTGTGGTTGTCTGGTTGACCCCCCTGGGGTCCTGAGTTGACCCTGTGGGCTCCTGATGAGTCTGTTAGTTGGCGGTGGGGACCAGCATGCCAACAGGAAGTGTGGGACCTCTGTTTGGGCCTTTGGACGGGGCCATTTTGTTGAGGTCCGGGGTTTCTGTGGTCCACGAGGATGCCCTCTTGGTGGTCATGTGCCGCCGAGCATGTTTGGTCAAGTGGTCACTGCGCATGAAGCGCCGATCACACACGTTGCAGACAAACTTCTTCTCACCGGTATGTGTTCGGCGATGGCGAGAAAGCTCGTCAGAGCGGGCAAACTTTTTGTCGCAGCCCTCCCAGTGACAGCTGAATGGCTTTTCACCTGCAGAAGAGGGAAGACAGATTTTCACCTCTGTTTAACTTTGTCACAATGCATTTTTTAAGCAAACCCAGTGGGTACATTAGCCAAACTTGTGTTCATGATGCTAATGTTGGCCACTGTGGCCCAGACTGAAATCAGCTATGATGAACTGTCACAACTTTGCTGATTCTCTGACTTCTCATCTGGCACCATCATTAGGTCAACATTTTAATGTGTCTGATACTTTGATTTATGACCAAATACTTGCAAAAATAGTGACACTGCTGTCATCCGATCTAATCTTAGCATGCTAACATGCTATAACGTTGAAAATGGTAAACATAACTACTAAACATAATCTTTAACCCACACAATGTTGATTTTTGACGTTGAAAATGGTAAACATTATAACTACTAAACATCATCTTTAACCCACACAATGTTGATTTTTCAGAGATAATGATACATCTGATGGCACCATATTTAATGACTGTAATTTAAAAAAAAAAACAAATACACAACTTTAACAACAATCGGATTGCTTTCTTTGTTTTCCCAAAACTGACTAGAACATTTTACAGTGTAAAAGGCCTGTGATCAGGTCCCCCGTGGGATTGGTACAACCCATCTGGCCCTTGTATAACTGGACTGAGAGTTGTTCCATATAATTGTCAAGATGTCAAACGTCAGTTGGTGTTGGCTTTTGTCAGGGTTGTGCCTTGTCACTGATCCTGTTTGTGATCTTCACGAACAGGGTATCAAGGCACAGCCAGGGGGAGGAAAGTGTCCGGTTTGGGGACCTCAGAACTGCATCTTTCCTATTTGCCGATAATGCGGTTTTGTTGACTTCATCAGACCGTGACCTCCAGCACGCACTGGGGTGGTTTTCAGCCGATTGTGAAGCGGCGGGAATGAGAGTTAGCACCTCAAAGTCTGAAACCATGGTGCTCTGCTGGAAAACGGTGGACTTCTCCCTCCGGGTTGGGAGTGAGTTGTTGCCCCAAGTGAAGAAGTTTAAGTATCTTGGGGTCTTGTTCACGATGGAGGGTAAAAATCAAGCACGAGATTGACAGGCGGAGAAAGGCAGTGTCAGCAGTAATGCAGATGTTGTACCAGACCATTGTGATGAAAAAGGAGCTGGGCCAAAAGGCAAAGCTCTCAATTTACCAGTCAATCTATGCTCCAATGCTCACCTATAGTCACGAGCTGTGGGCAGCGATTGAGGATAAGATCAATACAAACAGCCGAAATTAATTTCCTTCGTAGGGTGGCCGGACTTACCCTCAGAGAAAGTGTGCAGAGCTCAGACATCCGGAAGGGACTTGAAGTAGAACCACTGCTCCTTCACATTGAAAGGAGTCAGATGAGGAGGTTCGGGCATCTTATTAGGATGCCACCGAGGCACCTCCCTTTGGAGGTCTTCCAGGCACGTCCATCTGGTAGGAGACCCCGGGGCAGACCCAGAGCAAGCCGGAGAGATTATATATCTCATCTAGCCTGGGAACACCTCGGAATCCCACCAGAGGAGCTGGAACACGTTGCCAGGGAGAGGGACATCTGGATGAACTTAATGAACCTGCTGCCACCGCGATCCAGCCCCAGAAAGGCGGTTGATAACGGATGGATGGGATGGACAGTAACAAAATGCTCCCAGAGTGATCTTGGATGGCAGAGAGGTGACCTGGAAAAAAGACCTCTGGAGAGATCATTTCCTGTAATGGCTCTGCCTCTTACCTGTGTGAGTGCGTAGGTGAGCCTTCAGGTGTGAACTCTTGAAATACGTTTTCTTGCAGCCAGGGAAGTTGCAGACATAGTTTCGCCTGCGGGAGAAGTCAGCCTGCGAGGTGCTGCAGCTTGCTCCTGACGGCATGTATATTGGAGCCGGAGCCAGGGGCAGGAGCTTGGTGTTGCCCAGGGTCATGACAGTCTGCGGGCCCTGTGGTGGCTGGGAAATGGGTTGCTGGGGGACCACAAACATCACGGTCCCCTGCGGCATGGCAGAGCCCACCAGCAAAGGCTGGGCGAACCTGGAAGGAGAGTGGGGCAAGAGGGGCTTGGGTCCCCCCTGAGTCTGCACCTGGACCGGAGCCTGGACAAAGGCGGAGATCATCCCTGTCTGTCCTCTCACTGGGAACACCTGGCAGAGGACCGGAGAGGAAGAGGAGGAAGACAGCGCAGAAGAGTCAGGAACCGTTGCAGAGGAGTGAGGAGAAGATGGGCTATGAGGAGGTGGGTGAGGTCCGTCCTTCTCCCCTTGAAGCATTTCTGGAGGCGGTGTGGAAGTGTCTGTCAGCTGGGTGGTGCAGGCCAGAGGCGGAGCAATATGGAGGCTGTCAGCAGTGTGGCGGATAACGCTGGTGACCATGGCTCTGCCAGGTGACACCACACAGGATGAGTCTGTCTGAGTGGGAAGCGCTGAGGTGTCTGAGGTGGAAGCAGCAGGGGACAACTGGGGGAGGCCGGTGTGGGAGTCACTGAGGAGTGTGGGGCCAACGGCGAGACCCTGTCTGGAGGTGGGACTTGGAGCAGAGGTGGTGGTGACAACGGTGTTGGTGGAAGCCTCAGCGAAGGTCGGACTGTGAGGTGGAGTCATACACTGAGAGAACAGAGAGGATTTCTATTAATTCAATTAGCAAATATGTTTTAATTTTCTGTTAAACAGCTACATACAGTCTGATATTCTACTGTAGATGATTAAACAGAAGTCAAATCCAAATGAAATTCAACGCAAAGCAACATACAAT
Source organism: Monopterus albus (assembly GCF_001952655.1). Taxonomy (NCBI): domain Eukaryota; kingdom Metazoa; phylum Chordata; class Actinopteri; order Synbranchiformes; family Synbranchidae; genus Monopterus; species Monopterus albus. The sequence goes on from NW_018128214.1 coordinate 427,967, forward strand.
AAAGCAGTTGATCATAAAAAAATAAAGGCGTTAAAGTATAGTTATTTGGTTTTAAATATTTAATAAATCTTTTCTTTTTGTTAATAATCATTTATTTTGTAATTTGTATCACAGAGAAGGTGTTACATGTCCTACACATAGGCTTATATTTAGGTTACAGATTAATATGTTAAGTTTTTAAATAAGACAAAAGTCAATTATTCACCAGAAATGTTGATAAAATCCCATTATTGTATTGTCGATTGTCATTTCCATGTATTACTTTGATGTTGAGTCCTATGTTTTAGTTCCAATACATTTGAATTTTCCAGTTGCTAACTTGGCTGCAGATCTACTCAACGTCTGTCCGTACCAGTGAAGACAGAGAGATCAAGTCTTTGGGAGTGTCCCCTCCTTCCGAGTGGAGCTGGATGGAGTCGCAGGAGTCAGAAGTGGGGGTCAGAGGGCGTGGTTTGTGTGAATCTTGACCCCAGAAGCTCATGCTGACGAGCGCCTCTGCAGCCTCCAGGTCGTGGTACTCGACACACGGCTTCAGCTCCATGGTCGCTGCCACCTGGCTGTCTACGAGGTCAACCTGAGGCAGGAACGAGGGAAAAGGTCAAGAGGAGCTGAACTATGCAGAACATGAAGCAGGTTTTTTGTAAGTATATAGTTTAGAGCTTCAACAGTTACCTGACTCAGCAGATTAACTGACAAATATGACAAATACCAGGTCTGAAAATAAATCAGATCCACAAGCACAGCTTGAATGTGAAATGTTTGACACATTATTTTGCAGATATTATTCTTTAAAATAAAAAAAGGTGGGCGCCATTTTGCTTCCATAAATCTCATGTAAATATTTAGCAACTTTCTCTGTCAGTTTTTTGCATTCTGGCACCATGAACTGGTTAACAAACAAGAAACTTACCTTTCGCAGCAGCTTTAAAATAAAAGCTGGGATATAAATGTGCTGACTCGTGGTTCTATTCGAACCTGAACGAGTCCTGCTCGATAACGTTTTATGTTCAGAAAATTTTTTCATGCCATTTTTCACTGAGGCTTAAGTCACATGATTCGTGTACGTCATGATTGATTCATTAGGTGTATTTCCACTTTCCCACCTCAGCCAAGCATAAAAACCTTTTTTCAAACTTCAGGCATTTCCACCCAGTTTTTTTTGTGCAAATTGTAAATGCACATAAAAACAGGTGAATGGAAACCCACCAGATGTTTTATGATGTCCAGAGATGCCTGCTGCGTTCCTGTTTGCCATCCCCTCTCAATACAGAGGAAGCAAAAACCTTCTTCTGTAACCAGGTGGCATTAGCTACTTGCTCCTGGAGAACCACTCCATGTTAACCTGTGATTATATTCACCAGGTCTGGTTTATCTGGTGGCACTAAGGAGTTTAATCTGCAGCTTTTCTTAAAAATGTAAACATTCATATTTTTGCTGCAGCATTTCATTCACCATGACCGTAGATGCTCTCATCTTCAAAAGAAACCTCTGCCAGCTACGACCAAATCATCGCTCAGTGAGCAGCCAACCAAACAGCAGCGCGGCAACAGGTAGTCGGTCCCACCTGCATCACATCAGACGGCAAAGACAGTGTGTGTCCGGGTCTATCCCCACAGCCAGACCTCTGCCCACACTGAGCTGAACCTTACAATAACGACTTGTGATATTTGTCATGAATTCATCTTCTAAATCACTCAGTTCGGCTAAAACAACACTTTTTCTGCAGCCAGAAGGTGGCGCTGTGCCCCACTTGCCTGAAATGACCCGCTCCGTCTAACAGGAAGAAGTGAACGAGTGCACAAAGCAGTGATTTCAGACACAGCCCATGACCCTCTTCTGCCTTTGGGAGCGAAGGTGCAACACCACCCACGTAATAACCAATGACATCGCTCGTTTGCTCACTTCCTGAGCCCTGAGACAACACAAAATATGAAATAATGGTAATAAAAAAAGGTGGCTGCTAAGCAGAAGCAACTGAGGTGGAAAATTACACAAATAAATAAATGCAGGTGGCAGGTGACATGGGGACAAAGGGCTTCTGGGTGCTCAGCTGTGCTGGCTGGCATCTGGTGAATGCTCCGCTGCACCTACAGGAAGGGTGGAGGGAGGCAGCGAGCCAGGGGCGAGAGACCTACATAGAGGGAGAGAGTGAGAGGGGCCTCACTGCAGCGGGTACACCCACTGGGAACCTCCCTGTACCCAGAACAGATGACGGGAGGTGGCGTGCCAGATATTAGACCCCCACCCCCTGAAAAAAAACAACAAAAAAAAAACACAAAAACCCTCTACAGGCCCCGCCCCCTCCTCCCTCTCCCACATTATCATGCACCCACTCACCCCGAGAGGGAGAGAGAGGAAGCTCCCAACAGGAAGTGTAGCTGGAAAAAACAAAGTCAATCTGTTGCCACAAACACACACACACACACACACACACACACACAGCTTCGCGCTTCAGAGCTGCGAGTTCCCACGCACAAAAACACACCACACATAATGAGATTACAGCAACAACATATACAGATTTATTACTAGAAAGACTTAAACAGACGTAGTTAATTATCAAACAGCACCTGTTTACTGCCAGAAAGCACACGGGTTGACTGAGGACCCCTCAGCCTTTGGTTTGTGTGTGCGTCCCTTTGTTATTCTGGTCACTTTGGTTCTGCTGGTACATGTTGTTATTGTGTGGTCCTGTCCTGGTGTTGCCTCTGCTGTCTCTTTGTTGCACTCAGCTGTAGGCTTTGGGTGCAGCTTTGTGAACAAACCCAGCCTGAAGCTGCTTAATCGAGTATTTGACAAAGAAAACCGATCAATTCTAATGCTGATGTTTAAATGTGACTGACACTTAATGAGAAACAACTGTTGTAAATGATTGGTCATTTAAATCTGTTCTAAAAACAGCAGGATACAGCTTCTCAGCAGTGGATTCATTTGGTTTCAGACCAAACTGCAACATGAACAGGTCACCTGTGAGTCCACGTCTGTCACTTTACAAACCAAAAGACTCATCTGCAGATTAATCAACAAAGATCATGAATATGGAGGCAGCTCATGTTACAGCTTCACAAATACACACGTTGATTACGTTTCACAACAGTGTAAATGTTGTTGTTTGTCAGGTCTTAGGACAAAACTTCAGGCTTTGCTCTATTGTCTTTGACATTTCACACAGTTAATAATTCACAGGCTCATTTACAGAAATCACTCACAGTGAAGTTCCAGCAGCCGACTTCTAAAACAATGGATCAACTATCTTCACTGCCAAACGTCTGGTGCTTCCCAGTTCCCAAATGTGGGAATTGACTTTTCCTCTTGGTCTTTTATTGGAGTAAACACAACCTGCTGTTTGGAGTCTGCACACAACAAGACAGCTGATGACAGCAGCTGTTACTCTGGGATGATGTTATGGTCATTTTCACCGTTTTCCGACGGTTTGGAGACCAAACGATTCATTGATTAGTCCTGAAAATAGCCAGCAGGCCGGTCAATAGTTGTTCAACAGGACTGCATTAACAGTCGGCGAAGAAGAAAAGAACCACACATCCTCCTCAAAGCACCACGACCCAGTGAAAAGTGGTTCCACTCGTAAACAACAGACACCAGTGAAACCAGCAGCAGCATCAACACAAAGACGAGCAGCAGCCCAGTCTGAGACAAAGTATCTTTAAACTTCATGCACTGCAGTGATGCAACCGCCGTGTACACACAGCAACACACAGCAACACACAGCAGGAAGCATCACACACAGGAGACACTGGGTTCACTGTGACCTCACATAAACCAGCCAGCAGCGCCAAAACAAGCCCAGAGCATCCAACCTGAGCCGCTGCAGAGCTGACCTCAGACCAGCCTGTGCGGTTCTCAACATGCATTTAGCTGCTCAGAAGTTTGATGAAAGCCCGCCGGACAGCCGGGGCACACACGGGCTCCTGGACGAGGACTCACCTGGCAGCAGCGCTCCGCCGTGAAGCTGAGCATGAGGACGAGCTGCGAACGAGCGAAAGATGATTCAAAATAAATCAGCGACGGCGGCGGGAGAGCGAGCAGTCAATGACGAGCTGAGCCTCCGCCAGCAGACTGGCTTCAGCTGAGAGCAGCCAAAAAAATCCGAGCACAGAAAAAACAAAAAGGCAGAAACAAATTTCAGAGCAGTCTGGCGGGTGGTAACACGCAGCCAATCACGGCCAAAGGTGTAGAGGGCTCCGGCCAATCCGCTGCGAGGCGGTGCGTGATCAATATGTGGACGCAATGCGATTGGCTCCCGGCGTGGTGCGTGGCTGTTGGGGGCGTGGCCGGGGAGTCAGCGGTGTCAGAGTAAACCCGGTGAACCCGGCAGCGCGCGCAAAGTGGGGGAAAGGTTGGAGGTAGTCGGGCGCGAGACGGGAACGCGAAATTCACGAGGACGCGCGAGAGAGGTGGAACAACTGCAGATACAAAATAATGCTCCAAAAATATACATTAAATGGTGAAAATATGAAATACATACAATTCTATCGTTATTATATAAAATATTCATGAAGACGATTAACGTCTGGATGTTTTCATCACGTGTTATGGTTGAACTGCCAAATAAATTGGAACTTTGACCTGCTTCAGTATTATGGCCAAACAAAACAAGATATTAATCAAAATGTGTTGTCGACTTATTTAGCTCTTATTTTTTTAAATAAAATTAAAGGTTTTTCTACAGCATGACAAAAAAAATCTGAATTTTGAACAGATTAAATAATTTTGTAATATTTGAGTATTATGCTCATATATAAACTATTCAAAAATGTGTGGCAAACGGAATTTGCATTTATTTTTTAAAGTTATTAAACAAATGTGCATTTTCAAACCAGTTGTCTCAGATTACACATGAAACCACTAGTCTGTCAATTGGTTACATGATCAACAAAAACAGAAAAAAAACATATTTTTGAGCAAAAAGTGCAGGTTCAAGCTTTTCATGTGTGAATATTTGCTTGTTGTTTTACTCTTTAATCTGAAATGTGGACAAGACGATTTAAATCTGTCAAATTATGACATTATGTTGAGCATTTGACATTATTTTCTGATCATTTAGAATAAACGGATTAATTTAGAAAATGATCTGCAGATTAACTGTATCTACCTGTTTAAATATTTTTTATTTTGTGTTTTGGTGAAGCAGAATGAGACTCCTAAAATGTAGATGTTAACACATGCCAATGAGGAAATGGGGGGTGGGGGGGGGGCGGGGAATTAGGGGGGGGGGAGGTAACTACAGTGGTGTCCGATTTCTTTTTTTTCCAGTGCAGGTTATAAACAACATGCACATCTTTCTACAGTTACATCCCACACAGACACTGCAGACTAGGCAGGTTGGCGGCACAGAATCAGTGAATGACACACAAGCATAAATATGCAATCATAAAAATAGTAACTTCTTCTTCTCCTGGTCACAGACAGGTTCCTGCAGCAGCATGAGAGACATTGCTGCAGCTCCGTCTGAAGAAAAAGAGAACAAGAAAACATGACACAGAAACTCAAGTCATCCTGCCGCAAGTGGAATCAGCTGCAGCACAGGAAGGAGGGAAAAGTCCACAGGGGGTCTTTTTTGTTCCAATTCTGAGAATTTTGTTCCCTTCACCTGCACACATCGACTCAGACATGTGCATGTTAAGCTCTGTTACAGAAGCAAAGATGCAAATGTAGACTCATAAAGAACCAGGAACAACACTGGAACAAAGAGCAGAAACAAAGGTTCGATCCTGCAGCTCTGGGAGACTTCAACCTATTTTCTTATTGTCTTCTTCCCATACCATTCTTCTCAGAATCCAACTAACTCCCCTTGTCCTCGCCCATCCATCCTCCTCACCCCCACCCCACCGGGCCGATGAACCCGGGGACTTCTATGCATCCAGGTTGTAAACAGTCTCTCCAGAAAAGAATTCCAGGGCGGGGCCTGAAGGCAGCCAGAGCACCCCACACACACACACACACACACTGACCCAGCACGGGCTCCTTTGTTGTGGCTGCATGTTAACCCTTCACACTGCTGCAGAAGACTGGAGGTGGAGCCGTGCTGCCACCACCATCATCATGACATGAACGAACACTGGAGGGGAGGAAGGTGCAGGCGATATGTGGCTGTGGGGATACGTCATCCTGTCTGACAGAGAGGCAGACAAAGAGCTTATTCATTCCCCGCTGATCAGTTTGATTGACAGCAGAGATCTCTATCATCAGATCACCTACTTGCCCCAAAACCTGTTGTTGGCAGCAGCTGCCTGGCTCGCACCACAGCTCGTGCACAAAACACATAAACAGCTTCATTATTCAAAGTGAACTAGCTGTAAATGCTGTTCTGCAGAGGTGAGCTCAGGAAGAAAGTGAGACAAAAGATCTGGCAGCAGGCACGGGTGACGCGAGTTCATTTTCATTTTCAAGTTCAGCGAGGTTGTGAAGTTAAAAAAAAAAGAAAACACACAGGCAGGCGGTCCGTTGATAAAAATGGTTTCCAGCCAGAAAACACTCCCAGACTTGTGCAGGATGAAGTCAGAGGGAAGGACCTGCAGCAGACCTGAAACCTGTGCTCTGCACTGTCAGGGGGAAACACTGTGATATGTGGAATCAGTCGGATTTTACACATTTTCCAGTGTCACATTCTTCCCTCTCTGTAAACTTATAGTTGCTCTTTACTTTTGTTTCAGTGGCCACTTTCAACTTTCTTCCCAAATTATTGCTGATGCTTTAAACATAAGAATGAACAGTGTTAAGGCTACACAGCAGTGAGGACTTCTGGGGATCTGGGGTATGATCAGTATAAAAGACACATCTGGTTCCAGACCTCTGAATCATCCACATCTCTACAACCAAAGTTTTTCAGCTGCAATAAAAACTGGGGACGTCATCCTCCTGAGCAAACACTGATGAGTGTGGATTAGAAGTAGGAACCCCCAGGGCCAGGCCACAGGTTTTGCAACAAGGCCAAATAATTTCAGTGGAATCACTGCAACCTGTAGATTTGCTTGTAGTGCTAATAAAAACCCGAAGGAAGAGTTCAAACTTGATGAATTTGCAGTGATTACCAACAGAGTTGTGCCACAGACTAAGTTTTTCCCCCGTTCTCTGTTCTCATTTCATGGTTTTAAATAGTATTTTAATGTTGCCTAACAGTGAAATGCAAGAATATCCTGGCTAATGTAACAATCCTGGCAGAAGAGTCTAAATACTACATTACCTCGGGTGGTGTCAGGGGGCAGAGGCGTGACACCATAGCTGCTGATTCCTACTGAAACTTAGTCACAGTGTAAAAAGTGAAGTGACTGAAGATTCTGTTTTCAGTTTCTCATCACCGTCATTGTTAGCTTCCACCCGACGTTAGCAGCTCAGGTGACAGGTTGTCAAGCGCTGTGTCACTGGATGTTTCTTGACAGAGTGCAGCTTGTGCCACACCACTGAATATCCTATGTACACAAGCTTGGACTGGGTCTGCACCCCACCCTCTGTGACTGGCTCCTGGACTTTCTGACTGGCAGGCCCCAGACTGTCAGGATTGGCAATAGGACTTCAGCCAGCATTGTTACAAACACTGGCACCCCACAGGGATGTGTCCTCAATCCCATCCTCTACACCCTGTTCACCCACGACTGTGTCTCCTCCCACAAAGACAACATCATCCTAAAGTTTGCAGACGACACCGCAGTGATAGGTCGCATCACTGGCGGGGGGACGGCCAGCGCCAGCAGAGAGTGGTAAAGACTGTGGAGAAGATCACCAGGACTCCACTGCCCTCTCTGCAGAGAATTTACCACCGCAGGGTGTGTAGGAAAGCTGCCTCCATCCTCAAAGATCCCCCCCACCCCCAGCACGGACTGTTCACCTCTCTACCCTCTGGCCGGAGGTTCAGAAGTATGAAATGCAGGACCACTAGACTGAAAAACTCTTTCTTTCCCTCCGCCATCAGACTCCTAAACAGCTGAGTCAGGATCTACCTCATGTAATTCCATCTGTATTGTTTACATACTCATTCTGCCATTCATGTGGACGGCAAAGTAAGAATTTCATTGTACAGGGAAACACATTTCCTAACTGTGCATATGACAAATAAACACTTTGACCTTTGACCTTCTGATACTGTGTTGTCAATCATTTGGACTGATTTGTTATAATATGGACAACAGCTACAGGAGGCCCACAGTTCTTTGAGTCTCTGCATTAATCTAGACTAGGCTACAGATACAGAAGACGGATAGAACACGGTACAGACTGAATTACTGATGGTTTAGTCTTTCAGACCTGATGGCCAAGTTGTCTTTGTCCAACAAAGACAAGGGGGGATATGAATCGGTGTCCATTGAGTCCACTCAATCACAATGATCTGAGGTGATAGTTGGCTGCCTGTTGTCATAGAAACAAGGAAGCCGCGTGAACCCTGGGGGGCTATTACCTCTGACCTGAGCTGGGCCGACAGAGTGGAAGACAATGGGAAATGGTTAACTGCCCACATTTCTGAAGCCTAATGTGAGTTTTGACAGCGAGGGAGTTTTTGGAGAATCAGGACCCTGGAACATGAGCAGGTTTTGGAAGGTGAGAACTGGACATTTTTGATAAGTTTGAATATTTTATGAAAGTTGGGATTTTTTGTGAAAGTGACAGTGTTTGGAAAGCAGGATGTTTTTGAGAAGCGAGGATCTTTCTGTCAAAGTGAGCACTTTTTGAAAGAACTTGGAGAATGTGGCAACAAACATTTTGGAACAGTTTTTGAAAAGTAAGGACATTTTGTAAACAGTGTTGGAGAGTCAGAACACTGTCCACTGAGTGGATTTTATAGGTTAAAAGACTAGGATATTTAGTTTGCTCTTTGACGGCTCACACTTGGTCTTATGGCTGAAGTTGGAGCGACATAGAGGTTAAGCTGTTTGAAGGTTTGTTCTGCTGCTCATCAGTCGGTCTGGGTACAAACTTTAATTCATTTCATTCACAAGTTTGTTTTTTCTGATTTTAGTCCACAAACATAGTCCTGCCTGTACTTTATCATTTCAGTCCCTGAATATGGTTCTTGAGTTTGGTCCCATTAGAATCTAGTTCCCAAGTTAAGCTCCGGAGTCAAGTCAGTAAGTTTGGTCCCCAGGCTTAGCCCCATTTAGTCTCATAGCCTTCAAGTTTAGTCATTGAGTTTAGCATCCTAATTTAGTCTCCCAAAGTCAGCCCCATAATTTATTCCTGAAGAGCCGGGGTCTGTTATAGGTTTCTGCTGTTAAAAGGAGTTTTTCCTTCCTGCTGTTGCCAAATGCTGCTCAGGGGGTTTGTTGGGTTCGTTTCGGAGTTTAGTTCCCAAAATGATGCTGAGTTATTGTCCTGCATTTAGTTTCTTAGATTAGTTTGTTTAGTTCTAAGTTTAATCTGCAAGTTTAGCCTCAAAGTTTAGTTTCAGAATTTAGTTCAAAGCTTAGTCTCTGGGTTTAGCTTCAGAGTTCAGCTCCTGAGTTCAGTTTCTGGGACTTTCTGGCCTAAAACCAACCTTGAAGCCTGATCAGAGCAGCAGATGTGACTTTCCAAAGCAAACAGCTACAACTGACCAGGGACACACCCGTACCGAGTGTATGTGAAGGAGGAGGTGGGGGACGTCCAGGGAGGGCGGAGTCACTGGAATGTAGGTCAGACTCCGTCCACCGTCCTGGAACGGGGCTGCTGGGGCAGCGAGTTCGCCTTGGCTCGGCTTTGAGGCCACAAGTTGCTGCTTTGTTTCTCTACAGTAGAGATGAAAACTGCTGCTGCTCTGACGGATGCTGGTCCTGATCACCGGACTCACTTGGTCCACATACAGATGGTCACTAAATGCGCAGACCCCTTCACTGCCTGCACACTTTGCTGTGCTAGAGATTTAATTAGAATTGGTTTAAATGCCATGACGGGAAACTCAGTGCACTTTTATTCATCTCACTTCGTTCTGTTGTTACTTCAGTTGATTTCCATTTCTCCTTTTATGATCCATCTTTCCTCTCTCCTTTTTTCATTTCTTCTTTATCACCTTCCCTTTATTCTCCTTTATCCCAGCTTCACTTTTCTTCTTCTTCTTTCTTCTGATTTTTTCCTCCTCCAATCTAGTTTTTCTATCCTGCTTTAACTTTCTTCCATTCCTTATCCCGTCCATCCACATTCAGTCTCTCAAACTTTTCCTTAATGAGTTAAACACAGACTTTTCCTGCTAAAGATAATGACATTAACAACTGTTCACAAAGGAATCATGGGAGGTTTTTTGCTGAGGCGGATGACTCCAGAGCAGCGCTCAAACATCAACAGACGCTTCCTGTGTCGCCCTCGGCTGATGTGTCATCAAAAATAACCCTTTTCCACAAACTCATCCCAAACCACACGAGTAAAGCACTGCACAGTTATACAGGCAGCAAACACATGCGGCTCCAGCTGCAGTGAGAATAACAGACATTTAACACGTTAGAATCCAGCCTGGGATCTGCAGGGTGAGAATCAGGTCCCAGTAAAACGCTGACTGGGTCCTGCTGCACTTCTACCAGGACAGCTGTTCATGCACCGCTGACAGTTTTCTGCCAACATGTTCATCCTCATTGTTTTCACCGGTCTGTATTTATGTACGCGAGTTCACAGATTTACAGGTTTTTATCTCATTTGTTGCATTTGTGCATAAACTGAAATGTAAAAACTACAACTTATCATTTTATCTACAAAAACAATACGACACAAAACCTCAGTAACGGATTCAATCAACAAAGCAAAGGTGGAAAGTACTTTTCCACAGGTACTGTGCTGAAGTACAGCTTTAGTAGCTGTAGTTAGTTGAGCTTTTTTAAAATTCTGTGTCACTACTGAGGGACAACTCTGATAAAACAGGCCTTAGTAACTGTAGCTTCTTAGCAGATTCAGATTAAAAACATAATGATCAATTATGATTTACATTTATAGATTTAGATCCAACTTACTGATCTGACAGAAAAAATATTAAGGAAACAGCACAAACCAAAAAAAAAAGAAAATATGAGGCGTCATTACAGATTAAAGTCTCACATGTGGCTGTTGTGGCTGATTCCACCTGATTCACCTGAGGTCACTGGTAACACTAACAAACTGGAGACAGGACAACTTTTATCTGACACATCAGACGAGAACTCGTGTACACAAATGATTATTTTTGTGCAAATATGCTGAAAAACCTCTGGGACCCAGAAATGGTCCATTCTGCATATAGAGTACATTTATTTTTACATTTTTGATGCTAATAATTTTGTACTATTACTCAAGTAAAAAAAGGATTTGCTTCCTTCATCAGCGACTGAAGGAAATCCAGATTTTATTCACTCACACGTTGTTGCCAGACCAAGTAAGATGTTTTAATTGTTTGGGCAGGTGAAACAAAAGGAATCCGAAATATTTGCCTCTAATAAAAGTGGAAAAATGTTCATTTAAACTTTTTTTTATGGTGACATTTCCAAAACTCAGTAAACAGTCATTTATTTTTGTTTAATCAATAAAATCAATAAAGCTTCTATTCTTCCCACAAATTTGAACTTTACCCGTGAAACTCCAGGATGAACTTTATTTATAAGATCAGATGATGCTTTATTTAATTCCCTGGACATGAACATTTAAAAAGATTAAATTTGCCCTGAACATACGTTTTTTGTTTACTGGGTTTTCACAAAAACTAAAGATGAATAAAAAGTATGATTTGTTTTACTGAGACTTAAATAAAAATATCTCCTGAGACTCTGCAGCATTGATTTATTTTTTATTTTTGATAAACAGGAAATAAAACAAGGAAAAGTTTCTTGTTAATTTAATTTGATGTTAACTTGGTGAAATACTGACATTTTCCTCATTTATTGCTGTCAAATAATCACATCTCTATTAGAAAACAAGACAAATATACACACATAAATACAGAAACGAGGATTTTTTAAAAAGCCGTCAGAGTAAAACAATATTTAATATTTAAAGCAGAAACTGGACAAAATAATTGATCAAACATGTTCGTCCCACTGCAAACAGTAATAACAGTAATAGCAATAATAGTAATCTCATCCAAACAAATGAAGAACAAAACTAGTTGTATCTCACGTTCAAGAAATTAATTCTATGATTTTTTAACCACAAAAACACCTGTTCATTATTTATTTAGGGGGAATTTTCACTGGTTTACACTCAGACTAATAGAAACAACATATCAGACTAAATCTCGGCCTTGATTTAATTTGTGTCACTGCTTCTCTTCCGTTCACATTAAGATCATTTAAAAAAAATAAATAAGAAAAATACTGTAAAGTTGAATCATGTGAAAAAACGAGGAAAACTGTCCAAACAATAATTTTACCCTTTAAGAACATTATTACTTAGATCTTTTCATGGACAATACTGAGGTAAAAAAGCTTCTACACACCAGGATTTACATTTTCTAATCCAGTGACATCAGTTTCTGATGGAAAGTAACTAAACACATATGAAAACACTTTAGTTTTCATTCACCTGTACTTTGAATATTTCCATTTAAAGATACTTTACACCTCTTCTTCAGTACATTTATTTTACTGCAGTTACTTTGCAGATTCAGATCAATCATATAAAACAGACAAATAAAATACTTTTCCAGATTAAGATAAAATGTATTGATCACAGCTGTGTATAACCTTCTTAAATGTATCTGAAGCTGCAACATTAAAGAACAATAACACGTCAATGTTACTGTAAAATGGGACACTCTGCATCATTAGGGTAGCCGTACTTTGACTATGTTTTGATGGTAAGACTGTTTACTGAAGTAGATTTTGGTTTCAAGGCAGACAGAGTACTTCTACACAACATTACTCCTACTTGAACTGAACTACTTCCGACTGAAGACAGAGTACTTCTACACAACCTTACTCCTACTTGAACTGAACTACTTCCGCTGTTTGTTTCTCATGTATCAGGACATTAATGTTAAATCAGAAAGCATTGTACATTTTTCGATGTGTTTGGTTCAGGATGGTGAAACATGATTTCAGCTGTACCTCCAGAGAGGACTCCTGCTCTAACAACGCCTCCATTAAAGTCACTCTGGTTTTTTTTTTTTACTTTTTGCATCAGTTTGTCTCACGGGAGCAGCGAGAGGAGACCAAGATGTTTTGAAGGATTGTGAGTCTCCGTGTCACCTGACGCACACTTTTCTGCCCTGAAAGAAATAAAAGCAGTCAGAATCAAAACTGTGAGAGGCACTGGTCGTTTTTATGAGTGTGGTCTGCTTCTACATGCAAAGTTTTAAACGTTTATTTCTCTTTAGTGAAATCTATAACTACGTTTGTTGGAAAATCATTCAGTCCTGTTACATTTATATTGTTTTTGTCCATTTCCTTTTGGTCATTTGTGTTGTTTCCTTGTCGTCAGGCTTTGTTCTCCACGCTGACCAAGTTACAGATTTTTACCTGCAACCTTAATTATTATTAGAAACAGAAACAGAAAACTGATGAGTGTAAACTTTGCAGCATCGTCTCATCTGCAAAATCACACCTGGACCAATTCTGTCGCATTAAATCACAGACCAGTGTTGAACAGTTTTATTTTGACGGTTGCCATGTTCACGGCTGTTGCTAGGCAATGTTACGGCGTTGGGCATGTTGCCACGGTGATACTACAGAGAGCGGCGTGCTGCATTCACAGGCTGCTGGGTGACTCCAGCGTCCAGACACCTGATTTTGTCCTCAGATGACTCCTGTTAGACACAGTTGTGCTGAGTCTGCGGCTGAGTGTAAATCATGACAACGATAATAATCAACCAACACTGGTCGAAAGCTTTAGACACCTGGACAGGTGGCCGGTCGATGACAGGGGGGACGCACACCGCCAGCCATGCACACTCACACCTATGGGCAGCTCAGTGTCACCAGCCTCCCTAACCTGAGCTGGAGCAAACACAGGGAGGACATGCAGACTCCACACGCCTCAGTTGGGTACAGGTTCAAACCCAGAACCTTGCTGCTGTGAGGCGACAGTGTTACCCACTGCACCAGTGGTTATCATTGTTCTGAAATGACATCACAGCCATGACAAACACAGTCAGCACAATAAAAAGTGACAGCTCACCCTTTTACACCAAATTCTTCTTTTGCAGTGAACAGTTTAAGGATAATCACCTTTATTGACCAAGTATGTTACACACAAGGAATTTGATTCTGGTACAGAACCGAGGCAGCCATCTGCGGCGCCAACTCAACTGATGGCTCTAACCATCGGGGGCAACTTGGGGGTTCAGTGTCTTGTCCAAGGACACCGACATGTGGACTGCAGGCACTGAGATTTGAACCTCCAACCCTCCGGTCGGGAGATGGCTGCTCTACCCACTGCACCACAGTCTCCCCTGGAACTGTTTCATTTTTTGCAGAGTCTAAACAAATGTGATCTAATGTTTTCATAACTGAACCTTAGGAGCTGGTTGAGGACTCTGTTCCCTCTGCTTCCTGTCCTTATGCTAAGATAAGCTAACGGTAGCATGAATGGATCAGTGGCAGGACCCACTGGACCTCTGAGCCTCTGTGAAGTGATGCTCAGAGGTCAGTTCAAAGACACAAACAACCACAGAGACACAAACTGACCTGACCCCACAGGGTCGTAGGAGGGTCGGACCACTCACTCAACATGTCCAGGGTCTGAAGTCTGAGACTAAACAGTTTGACTAACTGAGCCAAAGGTTCTGCCTGTGTCCTCATCGACAGGTGAGTCAGGTGCATTAAACAAAGTCCAACATGACAGTGTGTCCAAGGCCATCTGTAGGACTTATTAAAGTACCAGTCAAACGTTGTGTATTATCATATTTATCTGGTATTTTACTCACAACTTTTGCCCCTTTTTGCTTTGTCAGTTAACTGGTTTGGCTTCATTTACTTGGATCAGTTACATTATGTGTCCAAACTGGTTTCTTGGCTTTTCCTGTTCTTCACCGGTTCACAGAGATACTGGTTTATAATGCACCAGGTTTTTAATCTATACTTTACATAACGGTTTGAGACAAATTGGACAATAGAGTCAAATCTTATTTTCTGGGTTATTAAGGCTAAAACATCTCTGAATGAATGATCAGACCTGGAGCTGTGTTTTAAGAAGAAAGCATTTTTATTTCCATATTTATTATTTAGATTTAATATTTTATGTGCAGATCTGGAAACAAAGGAAGAGACAAACGTCTTTCTTTGCTATATAATGTAATGTGTAATGTTTCCCCACCAGCACTCGACTGTTTCTGGTGTTTTCTAACGTGTGGATATGTGCCGACACGGTAAATACATAAACATGGTCCCTGTTTGTTTTGTTTACTTATGATACCTGCTGCGTTTGTGTGCGTCTCCGCCTGCTGGTCGATGTCTGTCACTGCAGCTTCCACATGTTTCTTTGTCTGCACATCTGCTCTGTTCAGCCTGAAAAACAAAGACAAAGCAGGAGGCAGAGATCATGAAAACACAACTGTTCACTTCTGGATTCATCAGGACAAGTGACCAAAGTGAAAAAGACTCCATTAATGTTGCAGGACACGCACAGCAGCAAATGATTATGTTCAAATGATAACTGGTCCTTCATTTCCCTTGTTTGTCGATACCTTCTTTTCTCACATCTTGGACACTGAATGTCTGTGAACACCAGAGGCAACAGTGGAAACCAGTACAGGACCTCCAACTCAGTCCCCGGTCAAGCTGTGGTGTTAGTCTGGACTAACTGTGCAGACATATCGACAGCGCTGCCATCAAACCAGATGTCCAAAAAGACAAACATCCCAATTTTTCAGAGCTGTAAAACTAGAGAAAACCGTTAAAACCCCTCCCCGTGGAGAAGCTGCAGCCGTAACGTGCCTGAAAGGACTAATCACTATCAAAATAGCTGCAGATCAATCATCTCAGTGAAGGACAAACCTCATCAGACCTACATCTGCATGTGTTCACCCACCGGTAGAACATTCATGTACTTTCATTCACATCTTACCAGCTTCATATAATTATTTATGTTTATTTACCCAAAAGCTTTTTGTTCAGCGCTCATCATAAAACCTGGTGCTGAAACAAAGACACTAAACCTGTGACACCCGAGTGCGAGTTCATGCACCAAAACACTTCATGGCATATAAACATGTTCATATCCAGCATTTTCTGAACACAAGCAGTCGCACACAAACTTTGTAAAGCCAAAACCTGGAGATGAAACCAGTTGACTACATTTGGAATTTGATGCCGACTCATTTTTGTCGACTGTGACGTTCAACGCAGCTACAAACTGTCACGTGTGAACCTACACTGACGCCGTGTTGCACCGCATGAGATGACTTTGGGGGCAGGTTTAAATGTCCAGCAGTCTCCAAAGTGTTCAAATGTCCAAACACCGTTTTCATCATCAGGGATATTTTCCAGAAAGATGCACAAACAGCAGAGGGTGAAACTTTTCTGTACTGCAGACAATACCTCCATAATCCAATAATCTGCTGATGACTCTGTGGATAATCGCTCAAGACAAAAACAAAGAAAATCCTGATTCCAGTTTACTCGTCCCAGTTGTCTCGTTTTGACCAGAAGCCCAAAAATATTCAGTGTACTGTGATAAAAACACGCTGGAGACACAAACACCACAGAAAAGTTGGAGTTTTTGTGTAAAAACGACAAACGGTTAATCGTTTATTAACTTCGATGAGCTCACAAATGATTTGACTGTTTCAGCTTGAACCTACACAGAAGATGAAAAACTGCTGTGCTGAATACGCCGTTAATCTGAAACTCTACCAGGCAAACACATGAAATCTGATGCAGCTGTGAGATTTCAGAGAGACGACGGCGGGGTCCGCAGGAAACACGGCTCCTGCATCACAAACACTTCTTGCTGAGAGGAAGAAATAAATCCTATGACACCAAGCGTTTCTATTCTTGTTTATGACTTTGGGGGCAGGTTTTTCACATCATTTCTCCCGTTTCCTGTGCGTCTCCTGGCTGAGGTCGACGTCTTGGTCCTTGTCTCAGGCCTCCTCGTGTGTCCGTCTCTGGGTGCTTTGCTGCCGAAGACTCGTCTCTCCACCCTCAGCACCTCCTCGTACAGATAGGCTGGCTTCACGTCCAGCAGGAAGGAGAAGAGCTCCAGCAGCCAGACAAACGACCGCGGCAGAATTGCCTCCACCTCCGAGTAGTGACTCCTGCATACCCTGTCAGGGAGCAGAAGAAGAAGAAACCATCAGGACCTGAGGAGCTGGAGCTGAGCTGTTTTTAACATCAGCCTCATTTTATCCTGTGCTGCTCGGGGCGCTAACAGGAATCTCTCCCGACACAGAGTCACAGTTTTCATGTTAAAGCTCATGTTATATACAGTATACCAGTATGCTAGTGAACAGGACACTTTAATGATGCACAGATGCCGCTGGCTCCAGCCGTCTCTCAACGACCTACCGGGGGTGACAGCGTGTGAGTGCCGGGTGCCAGTACATCGAGTTAGATGGGCTCAGGACTTTTTTTTTCAGGGTCACGACTCCATCCAGCTTCTTGTGGTGCAGACTGGGCCCGTCGGCTCCGTCCTCGTCCCCCCAACAGAACCTGAAGCTGGACATGTTGGAGCGCTGGACCCCCGCCGGACAGGAAGACAGCTTCTCAAAACAGGCCTGTACCAGCTCCGCGGTTCCTGCACGGACACACCACAGCTGGGTTAGTCACGTACTACATGGTGCGTTTTTCCAAGTCACGTCACTGTGGTACCTGTGATATGTGCACCTGACCTAAACTGCAGAGGTCTGGGGGAAGCTGTCTCAGTTCTGTGTGTGTGTGTGTGTGAGAGAGAGAGACAGTGTCACACTCGTACAAACTCCAATTCTTACTTTTCTTCTTCATCATCACTGCTTTCTCCAACCTGCTCGGATAGAGAGGTTTCTTCGCCTTCCACTGCTTCCTGTGAAAATTAAAAACCTATTTAACACCTTAACTCATCCCTTAACTTTACACCGATGACTCCAGGTGTGTTCAATTGAAAGGTTAGCGCACAGGGATTTGCTTTAATGCTCTTTTTGTCGTTTGACACGTGAACAGATATTTCTAGCGAAAGTCTGCTGACAAAAAAGAACCGCAAGCGAATCTTTAAGAAAGAATTTGGCGCTGGCATCAGCAGGATTGTCAGGTGCAACACAGGTGAGGTCTCACCTGGCGATGTCACGCGCTCTCCTCTGCTGAGCTCTGGTCAGAGCGGCCTGCGTCAGTCTGTACCACCTCCTCAGGTTAAACATGTTTCCTGGACCAGCAAAGAAAAGAAACAGTCACAGGTCTTTTTTTTTTAACCACATCTGGTTTCCATCCAGATGTGGTGCAAATTTTAACCAATTTAAGAAAATAGGCAAAAACCAAATGTTCGCTTTCATCCCCTCCTGCTGTTTGCGTGAGCTTGCTACCTGATGGGCTCCTGTCCGTGCACACACATCCCAAACTAACATTTCTAGATTCAGTGCTACTTAATGCTTCCACAGTTTTCTATACCCGACGTCCACTGTAAACAAAACCTCCATAAATCACTGAGAAACCAGAAGAGGCTGCAGCACCTGCAGTTCCCTACAGTGGCTCTGTACATCCACGGGCACAGGAGCTGCTCATTGTCAACCAATACAGGCCAATACAGCGTAATCCATGTGTGAACGGGGGCCACGGTTTCAGAGCTCTGCTGCACCGTAATCCATATGTGAACGCGGGCCACGGTTTCAGAGCTCTGCTGCACCTAACACCTGTGCTGAGCTGCGGCTGACAGATCTGGAGCTCTCGTCACATGAGGGCAGTGTTTCAGTGATCAGCACTGAGGAGATGAACCCACCTGAGTCGTCGTGGTCCCCGGCTTCATTGGACAAATCCCTGAAAGACACAGAGTGATCAGGGTTGTAGGTGGCGCCGCCTGACTTTGGCAATAATATGACTTCCCAAGGTGATGCAGTGATATAACGTGTTACTTTATTAACGCTACTCGGACGCGTCTTCAGCTCCAGGCAGATTCAGACCAAACCAACACCATAAAGCACTGCCCGTCCTGCAACCTTACATGAGATACAGACACCTGGTTGGAGGAAACTACAAAACGCAGCCTCCAGGCAGAGCTCACCACTCAGTGTGGTCGTCCAGGCCGAACATCAGCTTCATGGTGATGACGATGATGGCGGCAGTCTGGACATCGTAGCGAGGCAGCACGCGGCAAGACGCAGCGTCCAACGTGTGGAGCGTCTCATCTGCCATACCAGCAAGTTCCATCAGCTGGCACACCCACGGGTGGAGCTCGTCTGGGAGGGAGCGAGGAAGAGGAGCAAGCTGTCAGGTTTAGTGGTTAAACTGGGATCGCTGGTACTGTCACTGATATCACTGTAGGCTGCATTATCAGTAAGAGTGTTTGCAGTATCAGCAGTACTGTTACCGGGCAGGTTGGCGTCGGTCAGGTAGCGCAGGCTGAGCAGCGCCGGGTGCAGCAGACTCTGTCGGCTGATTGGAGGAAAAGCAGGAAGCTGCAGGAAGAGAAGCAGAGTCTGTGCCTCCCTGTGCATCACCCGGTGGGACGGGATGCTCTGTAAACACAAACACACAAAGACTAAAATTCACTGAACGTCCTGCATCCAGCTGGAAACGTTACTGGAATTGAATGATCTCATTTTTAAATTTAGTTTCTGTATCTCTCCCTCCAGACTTATGTGAAGGAAAATGTGCTCTAAGAGTTTCAAAAACAACAACAAGTAAACAAAATCTAAA
Organism: Monopterus albus; assembly: GCF_001952655.1. NCBI lineage: Eukaryota > Metazoa > Chordata > Actinopteri > Synbranchiformes > Synbranchidae > Monopterus > Monopterus albus. The sequence continues at coordinate 447,670 of NW_018128214.1, forward strand.
TACTGGAGTTATGTTGGTTTCTCACCTCGACTCTGAAGATGAGGCCATCTCTGCCATCGAGCTTCATCTCGTCAGGAAGTTCCTCGTACGCGTTCACATACGGGATGTGGCCTTCATTCACCAACCTGGAAACAGACATCAAGTAACTGTTCCAGGACTTTCCAGGATTCTCCATGACTACACGGTGGCTTCAGAAAGCATCCACACACCTTCACTTCACTGTGTAGTCGACTTGATAAAACACCTGCACATAACGACAGTGTGAAAACATGTCTCAGGTGCGTCAGGTGAGTCTGGTCATGAGAGGACCATGGTCAGTACGATCAGGTTCATAAAAACAGATCCAAAATCTCTTCAGCACTGTTTCCAGCCTGGTCCAGCAGCCATCTATCTAAAGACAGCTGCCGTGTCATCCAGGTCTGTCCAGATGTTACCTGAGCAGGTCACTGAGCGTCAGTGGCTCGCAGCTCCAGATCAGAGCCAGGTGGATCAGAGCCAGACACTTTTTCATGTTCATCAGACCACGGCCACGCCGCAGCCGAGCCGTCAGGTAGGTGGTGACATCCACCGAGCCCGAGCGCAGCGACCAGTCACTGGAGCTCTCTGAGGAGTAAAGGAGGTTTCACCTGAGTTACATCCTACACACAAAGGACGAGCTCAGTCACACTAATAGGTCTACGGCACAGAGCGATCAGCTGGACCAGGGTCTGGACACCACGTTCACTGGACGGGGGTTGTGCACAGAGACACACACCGGCTGCAGCCTTTAAGTCTACAAAATAAGTTAGTGTGTACAGTGGAACCCATTTCCAGTTTTAAAGCGTCTCCCCCACTGTGACTAAACCACGGTACATTTAAAGTGCACAGCACGCGCCCGTGAGTTTATTTAATTTGTGCTGCTGTCGGTGCCATTTAGACACAGCTGCCTGAACAGGCTGCAGCGTTTCAACCAAAGAACGTTATTAAATTCACTGTGTTGAATCTTCTTCTTATTATCTGATCTTGAAGCTGAATCTAAGTTTGTTTCCATAACACAGTGTCTATCTGGTCTAACACACCTCTGGCTTTGTCAGTCAGTTCCTGTTTTCTGGTTGTGCAGCCACCGACTATACCTGCATTAGATCCAACGGTGCTGGACGGGTTTGTCTCTCCGTCGGTCTCACTGGCAGACATGACACTGTCTGAGTCCGGCCCCCGCTAGGGAGACAGATGAAGGCAGCAGAGTCAGGTATAAGTCTGCTGACGGCGTTTTACCTGGATCCCTTCAAACCCTCGAGCTGCTGTAATTGAGCTTTTCACAAATGTTTGAAGCAAAAAATAAAACCTAAACATCCAATAATAAAGAACTAAACTTACATAACTCAGGTTCATGATCATGACAGTCATCATGCAGTTCCACCTAAATTACTACAAACGTAGCATTTTAATCTTCGCTGCAGTAACTTTGGGCATAACAATAAAAATGAAGCCACTTGCTTGTGCCTCCTGGTTTGTTCTTATTTCTTAGCAACAAGTCTTCACTTGTGTTTCTTGTATTTTATTTATGCAGCTGCTTTGTCTTGTTTCGTGGCCGTGAAGCACCTGGTTCTGACCACGGTCATAAACTTGGTTTTACAATAATAGCCAAGGTGTCTTACGATGCTTTTGGGAAACACATCTCAGTCATAAGAAGGTTTGAAAGATGGATTTTACCATCACCTCAGCACTAAGAGGCTTCTGGGAAGCGAGCCCCTAATCAGCAGTCAAACAAACCCCCAGTTTCCTCAGTTTCCAATAGTTTGTGTATAAAAAGCTGGAAGGAGAATGAAGCAGCTGCAGAGCAAATCTCACCATTTTAAACACGCAGCTCCTCACTGGGTTGTTGGTGTAGGCCTGGCCACTCCTCTGCAGGTACAGTCTCCACAGCGGCCACAACACCTCGTCCTAAAACAACACACAGCCATCAGACCAGCTTCTCGCCAGCTCTTTCTGCTATTAACTGTCCCTGCAGGTTTAAGAAGCAGAAGAAGGACGGACCTTAAAGTGTGGGCGGACTCCCAGTTTGAGCAGAGCATTGGCCTGGTTCCTCAGGATGAACTGGAAACCTTCACAGATCATCCACAGGCGACCTTGCTCTGAAGAACACAGAACCAGGAACCGGTCAGACAGTCAAGTCCTCCTTTAACAAAACTGAAACAACATTTAGGAAAATCTGCAGCTTGATTTTTTTACCATTTCTGTGTCCCCCTCCTTACCCCTCAAGTGAAACTAGTCCCCGTTCACACTGTGATCTGCCCTCGATGCGGCCCAGCTGCACTCAGCAGGTCTGGGCTGAGAGTCGGTGTGTGCAGGAGCACACCTTCCTTGTGTGAAGCAGACTTTTGCCTGGCATCACCCAGGTAATAACCAGTTATAAGTGAATGCTAATTGTGCTGTCACTCAATGATGCACTGCAGTTTTTCTCTCATAAGAATATTCACAAGCCCAGAACAGGGTCTCCTTTGTGTGTGACAAGAGACCAAACCAAAGGGGGAAACACGCTGCCTTTACAAACCGATCCACTGACTCAGGCCAGAGCAAACCAACTGTAGGTGTGTTTGTACTGTGGGACTCTAAGAGGAGCGAAACACTGACCAGGCCTCTTGGTTCTTCTTCCTCTGCTGATGGTGGTGATCCTGCTGGAGCCGGGAGTGAAGGTCAGGTCCACCACCTCTCTGGTTCTCTGACGGCGTTGGGACATAGTCACATGTTAAAATAAGTTCAAATTCACAGATGTAGAACATGTAAACTGGTACAGAGTCAGGGTGATACTGCAGCTTGACTGACACCAGGGGACATGATTTAGGACCACATATGAAAGTGGCCTGGGTCGGATTTGTGCTGTTCACACTGTCATAAGGAAATCGGATATGGGTCGCATTTGGGCAAAAAGATCGGATTTGAGTCACTTCAGCCTGCAGTGTGAACGTGGTCTTTGAACCCATCTGTTATTAGCAACAAAAACATGCTTCCTGTACCCTGCACGTTACTGAAGGCAGGAAACATTTCATCTCTGCAGTTTAAAACTAAAATCACAAAACTCTCCTTTGATATTAATCAACTGTAGTAATTTATCTGGTACATCAAACACAGTCGACTGTCAACGTGTTACCTCAATAAAGTCTTTACATTATTATTATACAATACATTCAGGTTCCTGAGTGATCAGATGCCAGTTTGAGCTGTTTTCTTTAACTTACCTCAATGACATTGTGGCAGGACCTGCAGTAGAATCGACCTTCGTCTGAAACCCCCCAGTCCACGGCTGCACACTGAGTGCACGGCTCCCTGTACCCGGCCTGACACAAGACATGAAAACATACAGAGACACATTCTGAGTTTCTTTGGTCTGAACCTTGTTGTCTTTGTGCAGTTTAAGCTAAAATGTGACTCCCATCTGGTTTACTAGAGTGTTGATGTCCTGGCTAGCACCTGGACTCCTCCTGCTACATGTGAGTAATTAGAAGAAATATTTAATTGATTTGATGTTTTCATAAAACTGTAAAATTACAGCAAATATCAGCAGGTTTTAACAGACACAACTACTAATGTATATAGAGGACAAAGGAACAAATGAAAACCACCGACGGCCACAAATCAAACCAAGAAAGAGAATAAAATAACATAGGCTTGTAATAAAGTTGGCACTTTTAGTTTCCACACATGAAGCAACTATCTCAGTGTAAAGACAAGTTTTGGAAGACTGGCTGCACCTACAGCCAAGACTTCGTTTATACAAGGACGATTTACTATTCCCACTGTCTCTAACTGAACTCATTCTTCCATCTTTCTTAAAAGTATTTTTAAAACTTTGCCAAACAAATGGTAGGCTAATTAAATGGCATTATAACGGTTTTTAAAAATTCGACGTTAATATTAAAGTCGGCTGTTACATTGGCCGAAGGAGACTCTTATCTTATAACATTGTGTTAAAGAATACTTGTAGATTTTGATAGTGAACAGAAAACTAACAGATTATAATGGAGTTTGCTTTTGCCGTCCAGCTAACAAGTGCCCCCTTCGCTATTAGCTTGACAAAGTTAACCGCCATCTTTATTAAGGTAAGAGAAGGATGCCACACATTTTACCGTATGCTCGTCGTCCATGTTCACCTAAAACAAACCGATTTAACAAAGCTTTCTTCTTTAACACTCTACCAGATGCTCGTCCACAACTCCACATGTAGATGGTTTGTGTTATGTTGGGACCACTACTTCTTTTACGATTTCCGGTTTTCTGAGCACTCCTCTGCTGCCGCTCACAGGACAGAAAAGGAACTACAACCTATTCCGCTCACCGCAGTCAAAGATGAAATTTATTCATGTAATTTCACTTATTTAATATTTAAAAAAAGACTGACCTTACACAGAAAAAAACGTTTGAAGCCTCTGACAGTATCAGCGACGACATACAAAATATAATACATCAATCTATATAATGTTCATGCATTATTCGACTAAAAGTCATTGACATACACTTCAGCCTTGTTTATAAACAGGGTCAACAATTTGGAGGAGGCCATTTTAATATGTCTTTGTTACTTATTTTTCATTTGATGATGCTGCTAAGATTAGAAATATTTTACCTTTTCATTTAGAAGCTACTGAGTGTTTATGTTGTGTAATAACAGGTTTACAGTTCAAGCACTTTTCTGTTTTTATCCACAGCTTCCGGTGAATTTCTGTTCTCCTTCGTGTCTGACAGTTTTTCCGCTCAGTGTGTGTTGTAGTAAAAGCGGATTCGGATGAGCTCACATGTTATAAATAGAAAGTGTAGCCAGATGTCTCAGAGCTAATCTCTTACATACGAAGGTCGACGACATGTTTCACTCTGCTCCAGTTTCTCCTTGGCTCAGGCTGCAGGAACAAATCACATCAAGTCACGTTTTTAATCTTAGTTTCAGAGACTTTTTGGATTCCAGAGCGTTTGACTCAACAGTTTGTAAAGTTTATTACAACAAAAACGCAACACAAAGGAGGGTTTTCAAAATAAAGCTTGTTGACATCTCAACCGATAACAATCTGGAAGAGTTTTATTAAACATCAACAAAAGCATTAATAATAATAATAATGAAAAGAAGAAATGCTACTATGCTAAATAATTTTTTTCTAAATATTTGTATATTTTTTATTTAAAATGTCTTAATTAATGGTTTTTACTGTGTCTACCATGCTTACATATGTCCTCAGCTATCGATTCCAAGTATTAATTACATCATTAGTGTTTCATTACTGTATTCGCTAAGCGACATCCTACTTTTATTGTGAAAGCAGGTAGATCTACTTCCGTCCGCCACCTCGCGCTTCTCACAACTTGACTCTACAGCGCGTGTCTTCCTGGTTTTTAACTCACTAGAGCCGTTTTTTCTGCCAACTGCTAAACACATCAAAAACTTCAGCTGGTCCAAATTCATCCATCTTATTCCAGAAAAGTGTTTTTAGTCTTTAGTTTTGTCCCAAACGATCGTTAAACGCTCGATTCTGATGCGTGGAGACTTTGACGTCCATCCTGTGCGTGGATTCAACATCCATCAGTGAGAAGCGTCCAACATGAGACAGGAGCTCGGCTTTTTGGCCGTTTTCTTGGTTTTAGGTGAAGCCGCCATTTCTCCAGATGCAGACACAGAAGAGTTCAGTAAGTTTGAGAATGACCCGTTTTATCACGAAAAGTCTGTAGGACACATGGAGGACAAGTCCTGTCCTGTCATAACACGACAGTTATGACTTTTAACGTCATAATAATGACACACGGAGTCACTGCTTTGGTTTATTACGGCTTAGTTACTACGTGCACCATCGATTCCTTATTATTAACCTTAAAATGTCAAATATGTGAGTTTCCAAGTCATAATTAAGAATCACTGAGACAGTTTGTCTTAGTTACTAATTACAATCTGTTTCAGTCACTACTTAGTCACTAAGTCATATTTTATAGTACACTATGTCAAAATTATGAAGTTTAAAGTTAAAATTAAACTCAAAATAAGAAGAATTAAGACCAGTCTCAAAATGATTAGTAATAATTATGAAATACTGAATCACATGTTTGTCTTAGTCAATCTGTTCCCCAACTCACTATTTCATATCATGTCAAATTTACGAAATAGGAAGTTAAAGTTAAAGTCAAACGTAGGAGATATTAAGTCCGAACCTTATAGGGTGGCCTTAAAATGTCAGATATTTGACTTTTAAAGCCAAAATTAGGAGAGAAGTTGTCATTTTGATTGTCAGCTCTGAAGTCAGATTTATGGGATAAAGAATCAAAGTCATGGTTTTAAAGTCCCAGTGCGGAGCCACTGAGGGTCAAAACCACAGAGACTGATAGCGGCAGCCCTCTTGAGCCCAGTGACACTTCCTGTTACTGGGCGTTTACACTAAAGCCTGACTGATGATGGGTTTTTGCAGCCGACACCGCTGTTTATATTTGGGGGCTGAAATATTCTGATTTAAACAACTAAATTCAAGGCTTTTGTCGTTTTACCCCAGATGGTTTTAACTTAAAGGACCAGATATATTCAGAGGCTCATGTTTGTACTGACGATTGAACCCAGAGAGTTTCATGTTGATCTTGATGAGAAAACCCTGATGTTTACGGTGATAAACCTTCCAGACAGGCTGAGGGAGTCACACGTGGGTCACACCTGTGTTTTCTGTGCAGCTTCTGTCCGGTCAATGCTGGACGACTTCGACGTGCTGCCTCTGTCCAGCCTGCAGACTCACTCCGTCCGCCGCCGAGATGTCCAGACTCAGACTCACGTGGAGAAGATGGTCAGCTTCAGCGCCCTGCAGAGGTCAGAGGTCACACCTCTTACACTCTCCTGTCACATGTTCAAAGTCAACTGATCAGTCAATAAACCAGCTGATAAATCAGCACAAAACAGACCAAAGTCCCAAATAATAGTTTTTACTACTTCAACATACTGACAGTCGTTTTATTTTAGATAATAAACTTCTGAGTTTTGACAACTTGGGATTTATATTTGTCACATTTTTAACATTTAACGGACAAAATATTTTTAACATTGATAAACACTGAAACAAGGTTCATTGCAGATTAAAATCAATCTGAAACGTGAGCGCCACCTGTACATTTGTTTGTGCAGGCAGTTCCGACTGTACCTGAGGACCAATGACAAGCTGTTCGCACAGGACTTCAGGGCCGTGGTCCGAGACGAGCACGGCAGGGAGCGGAGCTACCCGGTCAACAGACACAACTACTTCATTGGACACGTCATTGGTAAAACTGACCAGGATGATTGTTCTAACACTGTTTCCAGCCACTTCAGACCGAGGCTCTGGTTCAGGGCCCCTGATCCATCCTTGGTTACTAGACTTTATGCTACATCTACAAACCTGTTTCCATAATCACTGTCTGTTGACCCTATACAGTATATAACTGTTGATTTAACCAGTTTGAGTAACGCTTTCTAATCTGTAAAATACCTGCGAGGTGCTTTTAAACATTTAGAAGGAGCCTCTGACAGAGGAGGAAGTCAGAAGGTGTGGCGAGACACATCAACACACATTGTTGGCTTCAATCTGCACATCAGATTTATTGACCAGTGAACAACAGCAGCCTGACCCTTTCACTGTGTGTTCGCTCTGCCAGGGGAGGAAAACTCCCGTGTTCAGGCTCATATAGACGAGCACGAGTTCTCCGCTCACATCCTGACGGACGAGGCAGAGTACAACATCGAGGTGAGACAGACACTGATGGCTGCAGACAGAGTGTCAGGCTGCATCCCGTTCTAACTCTCCCTCCCTCCTCTCTGTGTGTTCAGCCTCTGTGGAGGTTCACGTTGGCGCCCCCTGATGGTCGCCTGCTGATTTACCGCTCAGAGGACATCAGGAACGTCAGCCGCCTGCACCAGCCCTCAGTTTGTGGTTACGTGACCTCTGACCCCCATCACCTCCTCCCTGACAGCATTCAGGCAGCCACGTTAGAGGATGAGGAGGAAGACCGTCAGTAGATGTTAACATAGAGACAGATTTCTGTGTCATGTGTCATTAGACCATGTTACATTTAGACTTCGGGCCGCTGTGAGGCTTCGTCGTGTTTTTATGCTTTGTCCTGTTTGTGTGTTTTTTTCTCTTACCTGGTCAGAGTCTGTGTTCAGGGGGAAGCGCCAGGTCCACGATCACAGGAAGAACACCTGTCCTCTGCTGCTGGTGGCCGACCATCGTTTCTTCAAACACATGGGCCGTGAGGAGGAGAGCACCACCCTCAACTACCTGGTCAGAACAAACAGTCTGAACACTGCTTATTGTTTTAAATCACCATCCACCACCCCCACCCAGGGAGGCTAACCACCCCGACTGCTTTCAGATTGAGCTGATTGATCGTGTGGACGACATCTACAGAAACACATCATGGGACGATGAGTTCATGGGTTACGGTGTCCAGATCCAGCAGGTGAGGAGGAACATGACGTAGGCCAGAGGACACCAAAACCCGACCATGTACGACATATCAAAGCTTACACCTGACACACCTGTATGTCAACTGTGTTGGCTGCCAGATCATCATAGAGAAGAGTCCGACCCCAGTAGCTCCTGGAAAAAGTCACTTCAACATGAGAGGAAGTCCAGTGGAGGGCAGAGACGTCTGGGACGTCAAGAAACTGCTGGAGGTAAGACCTGACGGACAGCGTGCTGACATGCTAATGTTTGGTTTTCTGACACCTCTGACCACTTCTGCACGTATCAGTCTTTAAGGACACGTTAGGGAAGAGATGTAAAAAGAATTTTTACTTTTAATTTGACAGGTTTTTGATCTTAGGCTTTTCTGGTTAAGACATATTCAGAAAGACTGAATAAACAAATGTTTCTTAGCGTAACTTGAGATGAACTCATTAGCATGTTGACCTAACATGTTAACATTTAGCACTGTTTCACATCGGTCTGGTGGATGGAGACAAGATGGGGTGAAATTTCCAGCAGCAGAAGCCGAATCTGTTGTTGTCACAGTTTAGATCCTGGGCGTCTCTTCTGAGAGCTCTGTTCCTTCGTGTCCCTGCAGCAGTTCAGTGTGGACATCGCAGGGAAGGCTTCCAACGTCTGCCTGGCTCACCTCTTCACCTACCAGGACTTTGATGAGGGCACTCTGGGTCTAGCCTACGTCGCCCCGTCTAAACCCGACATCCCCGGAGGTCTCTGCTCCAAAGGTAGAGTCCTGATGCTTCAGCCTAGTAACTGGAAGTAACTGTGGAGAATGAGGAGTCACCGTGGTGTTTTCATTCCCCAGAGTGTCCTACATCTACAAACGAACAGAGAGTGATCTACCTCAACACAGGCCTGACCAGCACGAAAAACTACGGGAAGACCATCCTGACCAAGGTGGGCTGTGGAGCCAGTCTGAGCTGGCATCGCAGGTTGTTCACTTCATCAGTTGTGTAGTCTGAAATGTGTCACTATTATATGTCATATTTTCCCAGAATGCAAGGTGCAAATGTCTGTCTTTTACTAAAGTCATTTTTTAAATGCTTGACCAAGTATTTCAGGTTTGTACTTGACTAAATGCACAGAGTTACTTTCCACCACTGGCTGTAACCAAGTGTAAAGCTTTCTGAAACACAGTACTGAGAAAGAGGAAGCAGCCGAGT
>NW_018128214.1:457314-459133 GCF_001952655.1 Monopterus albus
GAAGTCTGTCAGCTGAGGACAGATGGACTGAAACAAGCAGCGACTCCTCCGTCCTCAGTCCTTCTTAGAAATAATGAAACCGTTTGGTGGCATCTCCACAGGAAGCCGACCTGGTGACGACTCACGAGCTCGGGCATAACTTTGGAGCCGAGCACGACCCTGACAACATCCAGTACTGCGCCCCCCGAGAGGACCAGGGGGGAAAGTACGTCATGTATCCCATTGCAGTGAGCGGAGACCACATCAACAACAAGGTGCTGCTTCCTGTTTCCTCTTTAGCTTCACAACAGCAGCATGTCCTGGCTTCGCCTGTGGAAGGACGTCCTCGCCAAAACGTTTGAGGGAGCATGAACCACATTCCTGAGTCTGCGCTCTCAGATTTCTCCACTGGGGTTTGTGTGAAAGTCTATTGGCGCCAAAGGTTTGAGAGCACACAAAACAAGTGGTGTGCTCTTCAGAATTTGAGAGTGAGGGAGGACAGGATGTAACAGATGATCTGAGCGAGCAGCAGGGACCCTCCTCCTCTCTCCGACCTGTTTCTGCTGTTACAAATCAACACCTGTATGTTGCAAACTGAAACTGAAGAGCACTCAAAATGTGGCTTATGCACCCTCTAATATTTTGGTGGGGATTTATTTCCATGTTAAGTCCAGCTTTAAGTCACCACTGGACAGTAACTGCTACGCTCTCAGACATCACTGAAGGGAAGGTGGCACCAGACCCACTCCCGGCTTTTAGTCTCAGCTAATACTGTTCACCTGGAAACCAAACATCCCCCTTCTCACTTTCTTTACTTTCTCTAAGCTAATGTCTCTTCAGGTTAGAGGGTCTGGTGAGGCTCAGAGCAAACTAACACCATAAACCACTCCTTCGCCCTCCCATCCTGTTTGCTGAAGCTACAACGTGAACTTTAATTTAACCAGGGACATCACCGCTTCACATTCCGGGTGTGTTTAAGCATACAGCCCTAAGTCAGAAAAAGTTGGGACGGTGTGTAAAATCAAACTTAAAACAGGAAACAGTGATGTGTCCTGTGTTACACTGAAAACAACAGCGCATTAGTTGATGTGACACCTCATCAGTTTTATTCACATTAGTTGATGTGACACTTCATCAGTTTTATTCTTTGTTCCTGATGCTGCAACATGTTCCATCCAAAGCATTTCAGGGCCAGTGATGAGGCCAAACAATCAACTGAGGATCCCATTTCAAACAGGTGACGTAACACAGGACCCAGATGATTTACACTGTTTCCTGTTTTACTTCTACATACCATCTCAACATTTTCTGATTTGGGGTTGTACTTGGCCATTAAAGCCGATTCGGATTCTTTTCACGAGTGTCCTGATAAGTCAGTGGTACAGTAGTTAGACAGGTACTGCACACAGGAAGCAGTCATCTATCCACAATACAAAAACACAATATATATATGAAAGAGGGACAAACTCAAATTGTAAACCAATCACATATTAAACTACCTCCAACGATAAAAGCTGCAATTTAAAGGGGACAGAAGAAAAGATGGTACAAACAAACCAAAGCTGTAAAAGTTAATCAGAAAAGAAGTGTAAGGCCATGTTAATACAGGCCACGTGTTTGTTTAAATGCAGCAGCAGAAAGCGGAAGCATCCGTTAACCCTGCTCTAACCATCACCCTAATCTCTGCCAGGACACAGGTTCTGTTTACTTGAAAGCCTTCTGTGGTATTCCACCCTCAAATCCTGAAGACCACAGGGCCCCTTGGCTCCAAGGCCTGGGTCCCAGACTCCCTGTGTCCTTGCAGGACTCCGTCTGTGAATGTGCCTGATATAAAAGATCC
>NW_018128214.1:459201-464471 GCF_001952655.1 Monopterus albus
CAGTAACTGAGCTGCATGATAGAGACACTGAAGATTTACAGTAAATGATTCCAATTAAACATCTTCTCTGTGCAGTGGTTAACACTAGTGACCTGCAGGAGCGTGGACTGAGCAGGGGCGTGCACAGCAGCACAGACCAGCCCTCTGATCCAGTTCAGGTTCTGTTTTTAACAGGCTGATCTCTGCTGTGTGCGCAGCTCTTCTCTAACTGCAGTAAGCGCTCCATAGTGAAGCGCCTGAGGTCGAAGGCCCCCACCTGCTTCAAGGAGAGGAACATCAACGTGTGTGGAAACTCTCGGGTGGAACAGGGCGAGGAGTGTGATCCTGGCCTGCTGCACATCAACTCGGACAGCTGCTGCACCGCTGGCTGCAAGCTGCGGCCTAGAGCTCAGTGCAGGTCAGACTTCCACACACAGCTCCACACTGGGGAGGTGTTTACTGGGCAGTTATTAGGAACACCCGTCTCATGCCCTCATCCTCCTCTCAACAACCGTCTGTGTGTGTTCAGCGACAGGAACAGCGCATGCTGTAAAAACTGCAGGTTCGAGTCTGAAGGTGAAGTGTGTCAGGAGCCCATCAACGCCACCTGTAAAGGACGCTCCTACTGCACAGGTCTGCTCACAGATGTGTTTAATAGATGCTGAGCAAAGGTGTGACTGCCTCGTCCAGTCAGATCTGCCGACTGGTCCTGGTGTCTCATGTCTGCTGTGTGTTCGTGTGGACAGGCAACAGCAGCGAGTGTCCTCCTCCAGAGAACGCCCCAGATACAACAGGGTGTTTGGACAGCGGCGAGTGTCTGAACGGAGAGTGTGTGCCTTTCTGCCAGGCTGTCCTGAAACTGCAGCCATGCGCCTGCAACGGTACGAAGCTGTTAGTGTAGAACTGCACTAATCAGTCCCTGCATAGTGACAGTGGATGAGTTGGCTTTCAGCCTTGTTTAGCTCCTCGTTTTGGTTTTGCAGCACATTTCCTGCCCCTGACGAGCCACAGTCCACTCCCTGCCACAGATACGGCGACTAGCCTGCAGACTGACTTGCTGTATAACTAACAACTGCTTCTTTCTTCTTCACAGAAACCAACTCGTCATGTAACGTGTGCTGTCGGAACGGCAGCGGGGTGTGCGCTCCGTATCAGGACAAAGCAGGCAACTTCCTGTTCCTGCGTAAAGGCAAACCCTGCACTGTGGGCTTCTGTGACGGAGCCGTAAGTTTCACCCACACACCGTTTCTCCTGAAGCACAGCTCTTTACAGCAGGGTGCGTAAATGAGTGGATGCTGTTGCTTCTGCAGGGGAAGTGCAATAAGCAGGTGCAGGACGTGGTGGAGCGACTGTGGGACTTCATCGACAAACTGGACATCAACACGTTCGGGAAGTTTCTGGCTGACAACATCGTGGGTTCAGTGGTGGCTTTCTCTCTGCTCCTGTGGGTTCCCTTCAGCATCCTGGTCCACTGTGTGGTGAGTGTGCACACCTCAGTCAGGACTAACACACCTGCCCCAGTCGATCCCGGTCAGGACTCGTTAAACTCTGTGCCCCAAAGGTGGGAAAGTAAAACCACTGTGACCGAGTCACTCAGATACTAGAGCCTGTTTACCCTCCCAGCATCAAGGGAGGAGACTGAGTTATTGTGTTACAACGACCCAAATCATCAGACTCAAACACCGTCCCCCGTCGCTGTGAGGTTGCAGGTCCTCACTACAGAGACGTCTCCCTCCTCTGCGCACCTCGCCATCTCAGTGTCGGCCCCTCAAACCAGACAAAATGTTGTGCCCCCCTTACTAACAACACGTCTGTGTGATGATACAATCTTATCCATGTCCTTCACATTTGAAACATCTTTCTCACTCTAGTTCTCTTTGTACTTTCAGGACAAGAAGATGGATCAACAGTATGAACAGACCACCAAGTCGCTGTTCTTCCCCAGTGTAACTATTTACTCTGTATTTACAGTGATGTGTGTTTAGTAAACTGCTTCTCATCTGGCTCTAGAGTCATTTCAACAGTCTGCTCCTTTACCTGTGCAGCAGGACTGACTCTGACTCTTCATTTTCCCAGAATGCTGAGCTCCTGAGCAGCCTGGAGTCTGCGTCTGTTCGGATCTTCAAACCTCCACACTTCCCCACCACCACCACTGCCGCCCACCTGCGTTTCCACCCATCCGGCCCCCAGCAGACTAGCACCCCCCCAGTCTCCAGCTCTGACCCTAGTTCTGGACCTTGTCACGCCCCCCCTCCTCTGGACAGCCCCCGTATGGCCACCATCCAGGAGGACCCCAGCTTTGACTCCCACCTGGACGAGGAGGCTCTGGAGGAGGCGTTTGGGCGGCCGGTGGGGGTGGCTCAGCGCTCCTTTGAGGACCTGACAGAGGCACGAGGCGCAGCGAGAAGACGAAGCTGTTCCGACTGCAGAGACAACATCATATCAACACCAAGGAGACGCAGTGCTGAGAGGACGGGCTGTAGGGAACCGGCTCCCGTCAGGTACCTCCACCCGGGGTACCTGACGGGAGCTTGGGGGGGGGTCTGGCAGTGGAGGCATTTACAGTCTGAGATGTGTTTTAAACTGGCCCTGTGCTGAAGAGCGCTGCACTGTCGTCTCGTTTCTGCAGGAACACTGATCCGAACAAGAGCTACAACAGAGACCAGAGAGCAAATCCCGGATCTGGTGCACGTCTGCCTGAGTCAACAGTAAAAATCTCTTTGGAGTCGAAGTGACTGAAGAGAAGAACTCCGACTTTAACACATGACGTCTGACACATGTATCTGCTACAAGCCTCCGCTTTTTACTGTCTGTAGTAGTTTAACAAAAACCCCGTCCGTCCTCAGTCCCTCAGCTGGGTCCGTCCTCTGTCCCTCAGCTGGGTCCGTCCTCTGTCCCTCAGCTGGGTCCGTCCTCAGTCCCTCAGCTGGGTCCGTCCTCAGTCCTTCAGCTGGGTCCGTCCTCTGCTGCTGAAACTGCTGCACCTGGAGCTGGTGTCACATTGTGTTAGCTGGTAGTAACCACGTTTGCCGATTCTCACACTCAGTCAGCAGCCTATCAAAACAAGGTGACTGCAGGTGAGCGACTTGGCTTTTTGCAGCTGTCAAGGCCAAACTGCACTGAAAGTCAGCGGCAGGTGATTTAAAATGCACCGGTTGTTTTTACAAAACCAGATACTCACCGGTGTGTGTGTCAAAGTGCCTTGATGGACTCAACCTGGAAAACAGCTGCTGTAAACAACCAGTTAGTGTTCGTGATGTGTAAATTACCATCAGCTCCACTGACGACTGGAGACTGATGGCGACAAGTAAACGTCAGCACAAGGTCAACGACTTTACTGTTACACATGTTTCTGTTACGAGTTTATGGGAAACAAACGACATCTGAGTTTTTAAAGTCTCAAATATCTGAAGGGAGTTTGGCCGGAGACAGCGTGAGCACGTGAACGGTAATCACTCCCCACATAAAATTAAAATACTGTGTAGATGTTAGGTCTTTAGATCCTGGTGGCCCCGGTCATTTATGAGCAGTGTAATGAAACAGAACATGTCCAAGTCTTTCTGAATGTTTAGTATTTGTTCTGTTATCACAGCTGTTTTACTTCGTCATTCATCACTTAGATCTCCTCACCACGACGTTAGGGTTAGGGTTAGAAACCAGTTAGTACATGTTGATACACAGATAATACAGTTATTAAAGGGACGTGTGGCTCAGGGATGGGATGAGCTGTTTGTATGTAGAAACAGCTGATTATAAAGTAGTCACTAGTTTCAGCCCTAATTTATGTAATAATGGCCCCTAATGTACAACCAGTGAATCATAAAAGAAAACTAACTAAACCAAACCAAAATGCAGGAAACTGGAAAAGAAGACAGGAAATAAACATTTGGTCTTCCACACTTTCCTCATTATTCACGTGTCATAGATCATCATAACAATTATCGATTATTTTTAATATAAACACCAAAGCCCAGCGTTTAACCTCTAGAGTCCCTGCGTCCTCATATGAGGACCGCACAGCTTGGGTTTCCAAAGCTCAGGACTCTAGAGGTTAAAGGAGACTTCATTCCAAACTTCTGTCAAAGTGAGGCTGTTACAGCCGTTTCTTTCAGGTCAAACCACCTGGTTTCACCAGAACACTCAGTGTTTGGTACCAGGAGTTTGTTTGTTGTTAATATTTTATTTTTTGTGTCATGTTATTTTATTGCCAGTTGGACTCTTTTTTGTAATGACAATCGGTGAGAGCTCAGCACCTTCTCTTCCTCTGTGGTGTTAAGATGCACTAGTCAGTATTTTGGTGTGTGAGTCCTGTGCACTGTGATGTGTGGCTGTGTGTTGGTATATGCAAATGATGCTTTTTCATATTCTGAACCTTCACTGAGCATTAATCTGTGTCAACGTGGTGACCTGTCAGTCGGACACGGGACATTTGACTGTTTTACTGTCTGTTCATGTCGTTGGATGCTGATGAAAAATAAACGTTTCAGCTTCTGCTGGGGCTCAGTATCATTTCATCACATCTAGTCAGTTTTTAATCCTTTATTGAAAGAGTTAATTTCCAGAAATGGCAGGTAATGAAAATTAAAAATAAAAATGCCAGAAATGTACAACACTCTGTACTGGATGTTTTGTGAGAAATGTCTATATAACCCCGACCCCTGGACAACCGCCAATCACAGAAGAACTGTCCTGATTAAAACCAGTGAAAAGATGTGAAACATTTCCTGATTCCAGCTTCTCAGACGATCTGCTGCTTTTCTTTGTTTGCATCACAGTAAACTGAATCTGTTGGGTCAAATACAACAAGATCATTTAAGACGTCACCCTCTACAAATGAGTAACGGACCAACTGGTGACGAATCCTGCTGCCGGTCTGTTAACCTACAAGCTTACAGCCCTGATGCTAGGGAGCTTCTGCTAGCTTAGTGAAGACCCGACACGTAGAGAGCTCATTAACCAGGCAGTGCTAATTATTCACAGCCAATCTGATCTGCTACTGGCAAGGTTCGTCACATCAAACATCAGAGGCTGCTGCCTGCAGGCGAGAAAGTTGTCAAGAGCTCAGACTTCAGCAAAAACTCACTGTAAATGAGGAACCTTTTTTCCCCTGAGGGAGGATTGTGACTCAGAACAAGCTCATAACTGGAAGTCAGGTCAACGTCTCAGTCACGGGGGTTCTGTCATGCTGAGGACCACACTCACACCAACACCTGTTATTAACCAGGTATAACTATAGTTATTAACCATTTTGTCAGCACTTCCTGGTAGCTTACCAACAATATCATGAATTA
>NW_018128214.1:464545-474532 GCF_001952655.1 Monopterus albus
CAGATATGTGGAACGACCGAACTGTTTACTGCCACATTAAAAAAACCAAATATTTCAGAACTAAAGCAGCAGGTCGAAACACATTTCACAGCTCGGAGAATGAAATGAAAGACTTTTTTCCTGAGGAAACATGAATCAGTGCTTTTTAAGAGCAGCAGATGATTTGTTGGTTTTGTTTGTCAGGTCTCCACAGAAACACCAGTGTGTTCCCAAAATAATCCACCTTTAACTGACCCTCACTCAGAAAGCCACTACAAAACAACAACTCACTGGCCAAATGTTTACTCTGCTCATAACAGTTCAAGTAGAAGAAGCTGAAACCTGTGCTCGATTCCTTTGGAACCACGTGTCCAACAAAGAGCTCGTTCTTTGTTACAGAGGGCACCAACACATTTACCACCAGTAACACGTAATAAACCTTACATGTTTATAAACTGGTTATACTGGACAAATCAGAAAAGCAAAGAGAAAACAGTTCATCATCAGCTCTCTGTGGACACGGTCACAGCACATGGCTGTCGTCAGGCGTGACTGACAGGTGCCCCCTCCCCAGCTGGTGACATCACAAAGCTGGAGAGGTCAATCAGAAGGTGGGGCTGAGGGCGTCGTAGAGCCGATGGACTGCGACCTCCACCATCTCCCGCAGAGACTCGTCCTCTGCACAGGCCACAGACTGGAAGAACAGATGGAGGTCAGAGATCAGACCCCGGGTAAGGGGCAATACGTCATTTACTCAACACAATGAGCTGCTGCGGTGTCCACAGTGAATTATCCTGGATACGCTCCTGGTAACAAGTACTCTGCACACAGGACTTGATGACAGAAACACCCTTTAACATCCAGCACAGAGGCTAACATGCTAACTGTTAGCATGTCCTAAAGAGGCCACCGTACTGATCAGGTTGTTGTACTCACTCTGGTCTCTGGGTCGATGAACGCAGCGACTCCGTCCACTGTCACACTCAGGTTTTTGTCGTCTCTGAAATTTACACAGCTGTCCCCGAACATGTCGCTGCAACAGAAAATAGCACATTGTTCAGTTGTTTCTACCACAGGCTGAAGACTCCACACCGCTAAGCTCTTATTTTGAAAATCACTGTCATTTCATTGCCTTCACATCTCATAGAAAACAAGGTGGCAGCCAAATTAAGTTTTTACAGCAGCGTCTTAAGAACCACGTGCAAAGATCATTTTTGAAATATCTGGGAATAATTTAATAAACAACCACATTATAAGTGTTGAAAAAAAGTAGTAACAGATCTTTAATATTCTGTAAAGATCTGAATCATTTTCCCGCTGTTTTAATTCGCTCTTGCCGGGGTGTGTTTGTTTTACAATGTGAGGAGTGCCAGGTGGGTGGGGTTTCAGGAAGCCTGAACAAATTTTTGTGTCAGCTGAACCTGTGCTGTGTGCGTAGTGACTCCACCCGACCGGCACTGCAGGCAGAGGAAAACAAACATCCCCCAGGTGTGTGTGTGTGTGTGTGTTACTGTACTCACTGCAGCATGAGCGTCAGCCTCTCAACAAACACCTCCATGTCGAAGGTTTCCCTCCTGCCTTCAAGAACTGAAACAGGCAAACAAACATGAATCATGACAGGTTAGTTTCTGTCGATCAGAGCCATGGAAGTAAAACCCCACAGCAGCTGTTTGTGTTGCGTTTACTGACACTTCTGGGCATTGGGGTTGGATTGGACCTCCAGGACCACCGTAGTGATGGCGTCAGCATACATGTCGTTGAGCGGGTTGGCGATCCACTGAGACAAGAACATAAATTCTGAGGTTCACTGTCACTGATGATTAAAACTACTAAAAACTCATTTTTATAAATTTGCATTTCGACATTAATTTGTTTTTATGTGCCCTGTTGCTCTAATTTCCTCAGTCATAATGTTTTTCTCTTTTCTAGGCCCTAAAAGTATCACCCTTATTGTCCTGGAGGATCTAAAGGCCTAACAGCTGTCTGTGTAGCTATAACTTTATATGGGGAATGATTAGCGTTCATGTGCTCACACAGTCTCCAACCAAACGCTGTCCAAATACTTGACATTTTAAGCCTGATAATTCTTTGCCAACAGGCTGTTTTTGTACCATAAACTCATGGAGAAGTTAGAACAAGTACCTCCAGCAGCACCATGCCGGCTTCGTGGACCAGAGTGATGCTTTTAAAGACCTTCACAGTGATTTTCTCTGCCCCCTCCACCTGCTCCACATCTCCTGAAAACACAAACAGCAGATTACACACACAAAAGCTACATCCCCGTCAAAGATGAAGGTTCACAGACATGATTTCAAAGTTCACGGCTGAACGGGAAGCTTCCATTTATCCTGAAGACACAGATTAAAGAGTGAGAGTGCAGGCGAGGTTTGTGCAGTCGACCCACCTGCGAGGCTTCGTAGCTGGCTGACCAGCAGAGAGATGGGCCCGGTATACGGGATGGCCTGGGTCTGTGTCACAGTGCTCATGCACAGGTCTGTGTAGTCTGGGCAAAGAGAGGATGACTAGTCAGTCCAGTATTTCCAGTATTTGACACAAATCGAATTCTGCTCTTTCAAATCTGCATGCGTGCCCTCTCAAATGTCGACTTAGAGACTGAGTAGAGCTCAAAACATGGTTTGTGTGACCTCAAACCTTTTGTCATCGTTATACTGTCACACAAAACCCTTCAGAAAACCGATGATAATGAGATCTGTAGACTAAACCCACACTGAGACGATTCAAAGTCTCTGAACTTAGTAAACAGACCTTACAACTTTGTCCCAACTTATGGCTGTGATGTTTACTCCTTTATTTTTACTTAGTCTATTTTTTTATCATTCCAACAAATGATTTTGTCTATAAAATGTCAGCTAATAGTGAAACATGACCATTATATATCAAAGGTGATGTGTGCAAAAGTCTAGAAATTACAACTAATCAGTTTCCTGTTACAGAAACCGACAAACACAGAATGTGGAACTCGAGAACATCCGACTCTGCTGCTTGAAAAATGACTTATTCTGAACTGTTACTGTCCAATTTCTCTAACTGCTTTGGCTCCGGTCAAGAATCTACATCCTGCTCAAACAAACTTGATGCGACAACATGAACACACACACACACGCACACACACACACACACACACACACACACACACACACACACACACGGTTACTGACTGGAGAGGTCCGAGGGCGTCAGGATGTGGTAGTTGAAGTTTCTTTTGACAAGGATCCCAGAGACCCTTTGACCCTGAATGCACTTCCTGTCAGCCAGACAGCCCATCACCTGCAGCAGAGCATGTTGAGAGTTAACAGCTGTACAGCTGTAGAACAACCAGCTGCTAGCACAGCTGGTCACAGAGAAACCATCTGTCACAGAGCCTCAGGATGCTGTGATGAACCTTTGCCAGCTTCTCTCCTCTAAAGTTGAGCGTGACGGCCTCTGTGTTTCGCGGGTTGTGGACTTCGATGTGAACCTCGTCATTGTCTTCATACTCGCGGATCAGAGCCGCCTTCAGACGGGCCATCTCATTCTGCTCGCCGTGGACCAGAATCTGCACACACCAAAACAAACACAATGCTGAGCTTCATGGAGCTTAGCGCTGATGTTCACATGTAGCAGGTACCATGTTAGCGTGCTGACGTGTCACTACCACGTGAGGAGGTTTGAGTGCCCGGATGAACTCGCTGGTCTGCTGGTAGTCTGTGTGAGCAGAGAAGGAGATGTAGTCCACGGACATCTTCAGGGGAAGCTTCTGACCTGACATGGTGGTGATCTCATCAGGCTCAGTCATGATGTGCTGAAACACACACACACGTGTAAATTGTCCCACTGTATGTCCGAGCACCACCCACAGTCCCTGAGAAGGTCCTTGGTGTGGCCCATTGGGGTGTGTCTAATTGTTTCTGGACAACAGTGGAGGTCAACGGCACAGACCGATAAGCTGAACCAGGATCTGGACTCACACATTAGGGGGAGGACACCACAGTCACTGTTATTCTGAGTCTCTGGACGGGGTCTGTGCAAAATAACACACGCACACAGAATCGCCGACCTTTAACCTTAACCCCTGGTTGCTCTGGGCTGGACTCACCTTGGCGAGCGTTCCCTCTACACAGTACCCTGCGATGATGACCCCGTTCCTCTTGTCGGTGCACCAGCTCTCAAACAGTTCTCTGGACAAACCACTCTGCATCATACCAGGAGACGCCATCACCACGCTGGGGCCGATGTCATCGAAGTGGTCCATGCTCTGACACACAGACACATGCAGGGACATGAAACAAGGCTGCAGGATAAACAACAACATGCCTGCGACTTTCCAGAGACGCCCGCTGACCTTGAGGTTGCTGATGTGTTTGAAGACGAAGGGGTTGTTGATGTTGATGGCCTTGCGGATCTTGTCATTCATGGCGTTGATGTAGGTCTGGTAGACGGCCATGCACTTCCGGGCCAGAGACGAGGCGTAGTAGATGGGGATGTCGTGGAGCTCCGGGTGGTTCTGCCAGTACTCGTCTGGTTCAAACACACACACACACACACACTACTGCATTCTGAATTTGTAAAATGAAAGGTCTAACTACACTGTTAATGCCGTAACTAAACTGAGGTTCGCCTTCTGTTTTTGTCAGTTACCAAACAGATTCAGGTGCATCACCACCTCCTCTGGACTCAAGAGCCAACTCTGATTTCCATGTAGAAAATAAAAATGAACTCTAATCAGATTTGTAATGGGACCAACAGAGGGGCATGTACGTGTAAAACATAGTGAACACACACATCTGAATTTTATCTGGCTATGACACTAGAAACGTGTCTCGCCGTCTCACCGAGGATGAGCAGTAGCTCCTGGGCTCGTCCCAGAGCGAACACGGGGATCAGACACCGACCCTCCCTGTTGACGATGTCGTGTACGGTGTTACAGAAACGAGCCTCCCTCTCCTCGCGTTTCTCATGGATGTGAGTCCCGTAGGTCGACTCCTGACACACACACACACACACAGAGGTGTTGAATTTAGATTGAAACACTTATCCGCCTGCTCAGTGTTTAAATAA
The DNA here is from genome assembly GCF_001952655.1 of Monopterus albus. Classification (NCBI taxonomy): domain Eukaryota; kingdom Metazoa; phylum Chordata; class Actinopteri; order Synbranchiformes; family Synbranchidae; genus Monopterus; species Monopterus albus. Next base: position 469,583 of record NW_018128214.1, read on the forward strand.
GGTTTAAAATAACTGATTTTAGAGTTGACGACAGTGAATCCCTGCAGCTACACTCACAGTGATGAGGATGTCTGGTTTGACACTGGGGATCTCAGCTGCCATCAGATGTCTGTCCTCCTGACGGGAGAAATCTCCTGTGTAGAGCAGCTATAGACACACAAACACACACAGGATTAGCGCAGGTGACGCTGCAGGGACAGACGATGTGCAAAATATAAAACTGATCCAGGAATGAATCTGTTACCAAATGATATTTCAGAGTAAAAGTGTGAGTGATGAGTGATTTTGGACTCTCATGGGGATTAACCATGTGACTGTGTCCACCTGTATCAGTCAATGTGAGTCATGTGACTGGTTGGTGTTACCTTGACACCGGCGATCTCGATCATAAACATGGCGGCTCCGAGGACGTGTCCGGCATGATAACACCAGAACTTGATGCCGGCCACTTCCTTCACCTCGTGGAAGTTGATGGTCTCGATCTTTTCCATGCTGTCCTCCAGGTCAGTCTCTGTGTACAGCATGTCATCAGCGGAGATGTTGCTGCAAAGAGCAACGCAGATCAGCCACGTTAAAATGCTTACAGACAAAGCTTAGCTGCAGCTCTAAATTATTTTACATCATCATTCAAATTCAAGTCTGATGAACACAAACCACATCCGTCCACTGTAGTGTTCCCATGTTACTTAGTTACCGCTATCTGCTTCTATTTTGTTTCTAATGATCTGCTTTTTGTTATATACAGTACGTATTTAATTCGAATGTTTTCACAACTACAATGTTACACGGGGCTCATGCAGTTCTGCCTGACTGTGATGTAGTAACTGTATTTATAGAGCATCTTGAAAACACAGTTATAAACTGAAAAATAATTCAAATACCATCAGTTAAGAAAAAGAAACGAGATAAAAATGATTCTGTCGTTGCCCTACCTGACTTTGACGTAGTCGGACAGCAGCCAGCGGTAGATGGCCTTAGTGGCGTGAGTCATGAAGGTTCGTCCTTTAAAGCTGGTCTTCTGCAGGAACCAGGGCAAAGCTCCACAGTGGTCCAGGTGGAAGCTGAGGGAGGCCGACATGAGGAGGTAAGTATTTGTTCTTTGCATTTGTTTGTACCCACCCATGCTGGTTGTGGTCTTCAGAGATCTATTTTGTTGCTTTTTAGTTTATTTTTTTTAACTCAATAATTTAAAGACCTGAAAAATCAGGCTCTGCAGTTAAACAGCACAATAACCAAAAAGATAAAAATTGTAAAATAGAAACCTGACAGTGTGTCAATGGATCAGTTGTGTTGTCGGGTTTTTTGAACTCACTGGCTGATGAGCAGCAGGTCGATCTCAGCCGGATCGATCAGGTCAATGTAGGGCAGAGCGTCCATTCCCTCCAGACCAGGATGGATCCCACAGTCCAGCTAAAGCAGAACACACATCAACGCACGCTGGTGTGTCAGTACACTGAGGTGAGTCTGCACACAGAACTTAAAACCTACCACTAAAGTAAGAAACAAAACAAAGACAGTGTTACCATGATTTTTCGTCCCTTGAACTCCAGGATGATGCAGGATCGTCCCACTTCCTGTCCTGCTCCTCTACACAAACACACAGTGATAACATCACCTTCATGTCCAGCAAACATCCACATGTGCTAGATTTCAGTGTTAAAGCTCAAACTCTTCCCATTAACTAACTAAAATCAGCAAGAAGAAGGCTCCACATTGTATTTATATATGGTCTGTCAGCCCCGGAAGAAGAACGACAAACCAAACTGTTTTAAAATTACTTATCTGTAAAACTGTGCATTAGCCAGAGCAACGACATGGCAAATATGAGTTATAACATTTCACTATTCAAACACATTATTAGCTTTGAATTTAGATAATTACAATAACTTTACTTCAACTAATCATAAAGTGTAACGTTAAGCTGGTGGAAGCTACATAGTTTTAAACATTAAAAAACATTCTCAGTTTAGTTTGGTTACATTTGGTCGATGCCGAATTGAAGAGTTGACTCTAAGGATTTGTTAAAAGACTAAAAACACCAATCTTATCAATAATGTCTTATTCTTTGATGGCAGAACGTAACTTCTAAATGAGTACATGTCTGAATAGAGTTTAGCCGAAGGCTAACGTTAGCCGGTTAAAGTCAGACTCACAGCGGGCGGATGAGCAATTGGTCACTTTCCTCCGCAGGAACCGTTGTGTCAGATTTACGTTTAGCTGTCATGTTCACTTTGATATAACTGACGAATACTTCGAAAACACGAATTCATTAATTACTACTTCAGCTAATACGCGGGCAGCCACAAGTTTTGATATGCGTCACTTCCGGTCCCTCCTAAAATATCTCCGTATACTACCTGTAACTTGGTTCCGCCTTTCAGGCTTCATTCTTTCTTCTCTGTACCAAGATGAAATAAGTTGTGTCTGATATTCTTCTATCAGTACTTTAATGTTAAAAGACTGCACAAGGTATTTGGTGTTTTTTTTTGGAAATTACTGGTTCAAATAAAAGCAAAATTTTCCTAATGGGACTTTTTCACAAGTTTTTTTCTCTTAGCACATTATATTGTATCTCTTTACTAAAATTTATTTTATTAATGTGAGATGATGTGATGTGATGCAAGACCAAATGAAACTGATTCCCTGAGGAAAAATGCCGTTTCTTCAGCATATCGGAAAAGGAAAAAATAAAAAAATAAGGCAGAAGGAAATGAAAGTAAAGGGGAAAGCGATTAAATTAAAAAAAAAAACAGAGAAAGAATAGCAAGAACAACAGAAAGGTAAGAAAAGTCACCAGAAGTAAAGCCTGTATTATGGTGAGTGTAAAATGAGTTTGAATGCAAGGGGAAAATGCACATATAGTGTGTGTTCATTACAGTTCATTAAAAAACACATTAACAGTGTTGAGGGAGTAGTTTCATGTTTTTATTGATACTGTGTTACAAGAACATGAGAATACAGTAAAATCATATTTCATCCTCCAGTTAAAGCTCTCATATAAACAATCAGTGACAGTTTCCCTTCAGCTAACATGTTAAAGTAATATAAAATCATTTCTAATAAGTTTCTGTTTCCCGTAAAACAGAAAAACTGGAATCAGACGTTTGCTGAGAAAACATCCATAAACAGAAAGCAGATTAGATTTCTGAGCTGTAACATCACAGGTTTGATACCACTAGCACATTGTATCACTGTCTCTAACAATATCATGTCCTCTATGGCAACAAAAGTATGTGGACATGTTCCAATCAAACACCAGAGCATCAGAGGTCTAACACTGAGATGGTTGGCCATATGATGCAGACGTACATACATATTCTATACAGCAGGTTATTGCAGCTTTTAACTGAAGCTATGAAGTGAAATATCCAAATTTTAAGGCATTTCAGACACTCATAAGCTTCAGTCTGACAAATCTGGGCTCTTTGGAAACCTTGAGCTCTCCACTAGAATTTAAAGGTTTGTAAAGACAAAGCTACAGAGCAGGGTCACATAGGTGCTGCTCAGATGTCTTCAATGTACTTGATCTGAGAGGCAAAGTTAGATTGAAGCTGTCAGGTGGAACAACAAGGGGCTTCGTTGTTTTCAGTTCATTCACACTCTGCGGTCGATGCTCCAGTCCTGGGCCTGTTGTCTCCAGTCAGACTGAGCCATGCTGTTAGACAACAGGAGCTGAACAGTTATGAACATGTGACTCGTCTCCATTCACACCTGATGTTACTCTGTGATGAAGTGAACGAAAGTGACAGGAAACACTCCCCGTCTGGTCGGCTCTGCTTCGATGTGACCGACCTGAAACAGAGAGACGCTCACAAACTGAACACTTAGGAGATTTTACTCAAATGGCTTTGTCCTGTTTTGCATGTGAAGATATTTTAATACAATTTCCCTGTTTTCTTAAAGTTTGACAGTGGTTGTCTATTCTGGAAGGCTTTTATTGTGACACACTTACAGAAAGCATGCAGACTGTAAAACCCTAAAAACAGATGTGTGATTTTGTCTGCATGAAGCTGAGCTGACTGGATGCATTCAGATGTGCTACATCTTCATGTAACAGTAGTGGAAACACCTAAAACTGGCAGGTATATCAATGCGCTGTCTCACTCACCCACCACTCGCTGTCCTCCTCCCCCTCCACCACGATCACCTCCCCCTCGGTGAACGTCAGCTCATCGGGGTGATCAGCTAAACAGTTATAGATGGCCTTCACCCTCTGAGGCCTCTGCTTCTGCACACATAGTTATATTCATATATAGTGCACATGCAGTGAGACTCAAGTTAGGTTGGTTTAAGGACCAAAACCAAACCGTAAACGAATGAATGAATGAACGTGTAATGATGTGGACACAGCACTGTGCAGGGACTGCAGGGCCAAGCTGCTGCTGGACTGTGTTGGTGTCTGAGGTGAACTCCCAGTTTCACATCATTATAATAAGAACTGCTTCATGGCTTTTGTTTACGAATTGTTTAGTCATCACAAGCCAAATTCACTGTATGTGCTGAGCTTCAGTAACAAACAGCAGCAGTCTTTGTTGAACTGCTGTCTTCCTCAGTGTCAACCTTTGACCTGTGCTGCTGGACTTACAGAAACGGTGCTCCTGGGTTTGGGTAGTGGAGGACCCGGAGTCTGGGCCGATCTGACCTGACCTACAGGAGAAGAAAGGATTATCTGTGTGTGAACAGCAAAACACGACAAACTTGAGCAGTAACACCTTAGTAATAACAAATACTTTTTCAGTACCAAGTCCTATATAAGGGATTGCAGTTTCCAAAACAGTAAAAGCATTACAGTTACTAATCCAGCTAACACTGTGTTACTGTGGCTAGCTACTGCTGTGTGCAGCAGGCAGGTCACACTGGCTACTGGCCAGAAAGTTAAACAAACTGTGATGTCTGAGGGAGCTCCTGCTTTACTAGTGTTCACAGTATCAGCAGCCATCAAATGGACTT
>NW_018128214.1:474553-499119 GCF_001952655.1 Monopterus albus
CAGTTGCCCAGCAGGAAAAGGCGTTCTGGATGATTCGAGGTCCAGAGGATACGAGACAGACTCTCAGCCACTACAAACATCAAAACTGTAACATGAAGTACAGCACTTTGATGCCACCCACCAAACACGTGACCTCTGCTCTACTCCTCTAGCTTCTCGAACTAACAGTCAGTGTGTGACCAGAGCAGAGGTCAGTGACTCTGTACAGTGACACCGTTCTCAGTCTGTGGAGCTGTCTGTTGGAAACAGACGGCCCCCCATGTTCCCTGAGGAGGAAACCTGCCCCCCAGAGCAGTGGTGTGGCTCACTGAGGGGGAATTATTAGCTGGTGGACAACAGTGGAGGTCTACAGCACAGAGCGATGAGCTGGACCAGGGTCTGGACTCACACACATTACGGTGAGGACACCACATTCACTGGTGTTGCTGGTCTCTGGACAGGGTTTAGGCAGAATTACACAAGTATACAAAATCACCAGCTGCATCCTTTAAGACTTGATTTTGGGATCAGGTCAGAATCTGGCTTAGATGCTATGAAAAGCTTTATATACAGAGACCAACATGTGTGCATGTACCTCGTTTGTCCACAGATGCAGTCCTGACAGGAGGCCTCACTGGAGGATATTTCCCTGATCTGGAATCAGGAAAAATAAAGTTAGAACAGTTATATTTAATCAGATGGATACTGATCTACTGACCAGTACAGACCATTACTCTCTACTACATACCCAATGGGTGATTTGGGTCCCCGTGGCGGCGGTGGTTCTGGTGGAACCACTGTTGGCAGCGGTCCTGGTGGAGCCGGTGGTCTGCTGGTCTGTTGGCTGGAGACAGGTGGGGGGAGGAGTGGAACTTTTTGGGGTGGTGGGATGGAGGGTGGTGGAACTTGGGGTACTGGAGGAATGGAGGGGGGTCCTGGTGCTGGTTGGGGAGGCAGAGGAGGGAGGGGCGTGTTCCTGACTGACCCGGTCCTGGGCTCCAATATGCTGGACTTCTTGTTTCCTGGAGGAGGAAGAGGAGGCGGCAGAGGAGGCACTGCTGGGAGAGCTGGGAGCACTGGGAGAGGAGGTGAGAGCTGAATCAGGTTTAATGAACCAGAAAAACCTCACTCGTCAGTTTCCAAACAAATGTGACTCAAATTTAACTGAGTCGCCAGAAGATCAGAGTGAGTTTCCACCTGCTGTCGACGTGAGGAGCGACACAGCTGGTGGAGCTCAAGGCTGTGGGTTTGTGTTGGGAGACACGTGACTACAAAGAGACTCAAAATACTACAAACAGCTACACACAGACTCAAAACACTACAAAGAGCCACAAGGGGACTGCAAAGAAATGTAACAAGATGCCAGAAAAGCACATTTAACATAGTGGAGCTGATTCTCTGCACACAGACCGCTTGATAAAACAAAATGTTATCCTAAGATGTATGTTTACATAAAGCTTTCTGAGGCAGATTTCTAATAATCAGATGGATGAAATCGGAAAATACAGAAAAACAGCGTCTTCCCTTTGCCCACCACCACCGGGTGAAAAATCCTTTATACAGACTGATCTGACATGAGACGTGTCAGCTGCTCATTCACTCTGAAGTGATTTTACTTGGAGCACAAGTTGATGACTAACTAATGCCTTTCTTATTCAGGTTGAAACGTTAGAGCTCATCAGACTGATGTTGTGACGTTTACACAGACGAGGCCGACGTAAACTGATCTGAACAGTTTGACTGTTTAAAACACTCACCATACATGGAGGAGTTCCTCTCAGGGGTTTGAGGGAGCGGGGGGTCAGAGCTCGACCGCTGTCGCCCTATGGTTTCTACTGCAGCGGGTTTACTGGGTCCTGGTCCTGCATGGGGACAAAACCACACGTCTCAGTATTCTGAACAGATACAAACAGGGAGTCGGCCATTACACTGCTCAGCTACCTGCGGCTGCTGGGATGATCATCATCATCAACTTTATTTATATAGCACATTTAACACACCCAGAGCTGACCCAAGTGCTTAACACAATATCCACAAAACCCATTAAAATAAAATAAAACAAACAACAATAAAACAACCACCCATCATAAAACAAAGGCTCAACAAGACAGAGGCCCATACTGATTGGAACGCCAAACGGTACAGATGAGTGAACAACGAGGGGGCCTGCCTAATGTAAAGGGGCAATGCATTCCACAACTTAGGAGCCCCCACAGAGAAGGCTCTGTCCCCACTAAGTCTCCGCCTAGCCCTCGGTGTCTCCGAGAGCAACTGATCAGCTGATCTGAGGCACCGAGTGGGGCTATAGGGATGCAGCAATTCTGTAAGATAAAGGGGGGCCAAACCATGTAGAGACTTAAAAACAAATAAAAGAATCTTAAAATGAATTCTAAAACACACCGGCAGCCAATGTAGAGAAGCCAAAATGGGTGTGATATGGTCCCTTTTGCGCCCCCCAACCAGTAGATGAGCAGCAGCATTTTGAACTCTCTGAAGGAGGGCAAAAATATGATATTTTGCTTTATTTGTTCAGTCAAAACAGCAAAACTATTAAAATAATCTAAACTACACGGCGAGTCTGGGGCCTAGAACTTTAGTATTTTCTTTTACTTTCAGTACGTCTCTCTCCCACCTACACGCCCTAACTGTGTGCTAACATTAGCTAATCAGCATGAGGCTGATAGGAATGTCAATAGCTTAGCAGGTATTTGGTCATAAACCAAAGTTCTAGACACATTAATATGTGAGCTGATGGAAAGTCAAAGGATCTTCCATCAGGCCTCTGGCTGAACGTTCATAGCAATGTAAAATGACCCTCCATCAGAGCCGTCTTCGTACAGCAGCAAAGACATTGTCCACATAGTCTATTAAACATTTAAATCATTTAAGATGATCTTATTCAAATTTGGAGAAAAAAAACTCCCGGTATTTTACTTTAGACTGATACTGATGCAGCTCTTTTCTTAATTTTATCAGTAATGAAATCCTCTGGGTGCTTGGACCAGCCCATCACTTTTAGCACTGGAGCTAAATTTGACCGTTAACTGGGCGGGTCGAGGGTCTGAGTTAACCCCTCTGACCTTTGCTGGGTGCTCTGGGAGGCAGCGGGGGTGTTGGGCCCGGTGGCGGCAGGTTGAGGTCCATCATGGTGCCGTAGCTCTCATTGTTGATCATCATACTCGTGACCTGAGGCCTCTGTTTGTCCCGTGCCAGGCAGGCCACATCCCGGGCCAACGCCGCCAGGTTGGACTGCATGGGGCCGCTGCCTGGCATGAAGCAGCTGACCGGACGCTCCTCACGACGGTTGGGGATAGGCTGTGGGGGGACACAGACACTGCTACACATCCTGAACATTTCTAGATGCTGTTTTACATGTAGCAGAATTTGACTTGGTCAGATAAAACCAGCTGACCTTGTCCTCCATCTCGTCGTCACTCTCATCCAGGTCCTCGTTTTGGAGACGCCATTCATACTCGACGTGAACATGGACGTTAAACTTTCCGGTCTGAGCTTGAGTCAACTGAAACACACACACACACAACAACATTTTACATGTGTGATCAAACAATCACTCACCTTCCACCCAGGTGGATGCAAAGGGCTCCTGAGGGGAAGACGGCACGAATATGAACACATCAATATATTTGAGACTACGTCATAGAAATGATACCGGTGAGATAAAGAGAATAAAACCAAGGCAGTATAAATATTACTCAGTTTTACTGTAACTGTGTTGTTACTAAGGTAAACAACAACAACAACAACGTGTGTCTAAAATAAAAATCTCAACTCAAAGGTCTCCTTACTGGCTTTTGTTGAGCTTTGTGTTTCACCTCTTGGTCTTCAGAGCTAGTAAAGCTAGCGAGTACACTTCTATGCTAAGTTTTTTTTGTCCCAAATCAAAAATTCAGCTTATATACAAGTTTTTAGACATTTATTTCATGTTAGTCGTGTACTTCACTGCACATTTAGTCCTTTTCAAATCCTCATCATAGTCAGCTCTTGTTAAAACCAAGGCTGTGTACTGGCAAGAATCTGGCGATACAATACATATCACGATACAGGGGTTAGTGTTTGATTTATTGCGATATACTGCAATACTGTAAACAAGGTGATGTACTGCAGCTTTTTTCAAAATCAGGTTTTAGAGAAATTGGCATAAAATAAGCAACACAGCATCATATGCATAAAATCTCCTGTAAAAAGGTTTCATATGTCCCTGCATAAACTCGGCACTACTTGCATGTGAACTTTTGTGATTCGATACAGTATCGCACAGCATAATATGACAATAGGAACTCAGGAACTACCTCATATAATTCCAACCGTACTGTTTACACACTCATTTTGCACATGCATAATTGCACATTCACTGCTGAATATTTGCGCACACAGCTCCCATGCAGGATACATTCTCTCTTCATTATATTGTATCCTTGTATTTTCATTATGCTGCTCTCATCGGCTGTTTTACAGTGCCTTAGATTTTGAAATTTAGATTGTGTTACCTATGTATCTGCATTATATTTCACTTGTATTATGCGGCATTCATGTGGACAGCAAAGAAAGAATTTCATTGTACAGGGAAACACGTTTCCTCACTGTGCACATGACAAACACTTGACCTTGATGTAAATAAACGAAGACAGCTCACGTCTTCCATTTGAAGGACATTACAAACCAAACAGAGGCTACCATCTATCTCTCACCAGCTCTTCGCACTGAGTGTGTCGCAGGCGTCTGGCGATGTCCAGCGGCGTCTCCCCTGCGTCATTGGCTGTAGACACAAACCATATGTTGCACACAGTTATTGACTGTGCAATCTTATATGATCAGGTGGAAACTTTATCTTGAAGCGCACACGTCAACGCTACTTATCATGTCCTTTGGTCGTGTTCATATATTTTCATGACAGCAAATATGTCCTAATGTAAAACCTGTACATTTTCTCATAAGAGACATTTTGCTGTTTTCTACTTGTTTTACTTTCTCCTTTTATTTTCTACCTTTCTGTGACTTGGTGCCTATTTTCTTCTATTTCTTTACTTTAGCCACTAGTTAAGATAACAGGCAGGTTCTCAGTGACTAACACTGCATTCATATCATATTTACTTTCCCACCTGGGGAAACTACACAACTGTCCACAAACTGTTGGTAAAACAGCTGCAGAGCCTCCACCGCTGGCGTTACATCTAAATGAATCAAACAGTAACACTAACACACGCCCACTGGGTGAATTTAAAGGCCCCTGTACACGGTGTGGCTCAGAAATGCTGCTCTAATGCTAGTTGTGTCATGTTGTTATCCTCGATGTGCAGCAGGCGCTGCTGTCGTCCTGTTCTCACCGATGGACACGGAAGCTTTTCCTCTCAGCAGCAGTTTGAGACACTCGCTGTTGTCTATCAGGCAGCAGTAGTGCAGCGCTGTGCTGCCTCTCGCCGTCTGCTTGTCCAGGTTAGCACTGAAGCACACAAACACAACTTGGCATCACTGCACGTGGGGACACTCACTGACACTGCATGCTCTACAACATTTTATTTCTCATTCGGTGTCGGCCCTTCACAGGCGAGCAACAATAAACATGGAGGAGAGCGACGACAACGACGGGGTCAGTGGAGAGACCAGGATGTTTCACATGTGGTGGATGTTTATGGAGAAGCTTCTGATCAGGACAAACTGGAAGGAACATATCGTAACCCAGTGGTTTGGGAGGAAACTGGGCCATCTGACTGTTGCGCACACCACCTGGATGTTATTCTTGTGCGCACGTGGCTCATATTTCAGTGCATGTGTGGCAGTTTAGGAGCTCAGCGGTGTTCACACGGGAGGCGGATACAGAGCACACGGATAGGATGCATTCAAACATCTGTCATTAGTTGCAGCTCTTATGATGCTGCACAGTTCAGGTGGGAGCAGTTACCCGTTTTGTGCGAGGAAGTCAACGATGTGGAGGGAGTTCCTGTCGGCCATACGCACGGCCAGGTGGAGCACCGTCTCTCCAGGTTCCTGAAAAACAGAGCACTTCAGTCAAAAGTGGTGGAGGAAGTGAGGGAGACTGACTCCATCAGGAGGTCTTTCCTGACATCTGTCCTCGTGCCAGGAGTGTCTATTCACCCACCTTCTTCATCTCGGTGAGACTAAGACTGATTGTGTTATTTTTGGTTTGTATTTCATCCCAGGTGCTACTGACATTTGTAGGAAACCTGCGTGTGGCATTTGACAGTGAGCTGAAATTCAACACACAAATCAACTGTGTTGTAAAAGTGAGCTTGTTTTCTTTTATCCAAAGTGAAGCCTTTAACACATAAGGATCCTGAGAGAGGAGTTCACGCTTTTATCAGATTGGACTATTCTAACACTCTGTATGTTGGTGGAAAGGAGTCATGACTTTCCAGCCCTCGGTCCAAAATGCTGCTGCTCATCTCATTCATAAAACATCTAAATATGATCATATTACCCCTGTTCTACACTTGCTCCACTGGCTTCTGATACACTTTCGGACTGATTTTAAACTCTCGTTCGTGTTTAATGACCTCAGTGGTAAAGCTCTATCGTATGTGGTTGCCCGTAGACACTGTAGAGATCCCAGGTCCTCCAGCCAGTTTCTTTTGGACGTCCCCAGATCGAGGTGTAAACAGTGGGGTGACAGGACTTTTGCTGTGGTTGCTCCCAAACTGTGGAGCGCCTTACCACCAGAGAGCCGATCCACTACGGACCAGGTACGTTTTAAAGCAAAGCTCAAGTCTTACTTATTCACTTTGTTGTTCCACACCAAGTAGAGCTCTGACCTCTTTTATTAACAGTGGTGTAGATTTTTCTACTCTCTTTCTTCTTATTGTGGTTTTACCTTGACTTAATGTGAAGCACTTTGGTCAGCGTTTTTATTTATATGGCACATTTTGATTTGATTGATTCGATACTACAGGTGCTGCAGCAGAGATGATGTGGCACAGTGTCTGTACTGAGTGTGGGCGTACGTGTTCTTTGGGCTGTGGGATGACCTCCATCAGGTCCACCCCCTCAGCGTAGACCTGGATCAGAGACAGGATGTCTCTGTTCCTGACGGCCTCGTACAGAACCTGCAGTCTGGATGCGGCGTCGGGACAAAGGTGCCGAGCAAAACGCTTCTCTGTGTACTTTGCTGTGATGTAGTCCTTCCTGATCTGCCTAAAAACACCAGCGGACAGAGAGAAGGGGTTAGTACGTCAGGGTTTACCAGGTTTTGGATTGTCTTAACGTCAGGCTCTCACATGTCGCTTCTCGGATCAGGTTTGGTCATGTCCTGCTCCACCAGATCGGCCTCCATGATCTCGTTGAAGCTGGCATTTCCCACATTCTTCGCCAACTAAAACACAACACAACACATGAGGATTCATCACTGCTGCTCCTTCCTCAGTCAAAACAGTCACATGCTCGTGGTTTCTGCTGGTTCCACAGACTACGCTGTACACCTCTACTGTCTGTAAATGCTGGTTACTGTAGATGGAAAAAACCTAATAGAGAATAAAAACCAAAGAATCCAACTTGCAGACAGAAAACCATCTGCTCTGCCTGAAGCTCTGATTTCCGTTACCTCTCTGGGGACGGTGAAGTGGACTCACCAGAAGCTCAGAGGTCCCCAGGACGTCCAAGTCCAGACTCTGGATCCTGGAGTAGTGGACTCCCATCTCTCTGTGGATCCCCGAGCACTCGATACAGATCAGGACCCCCAGGTTGGTGGAGAGCCAGGTGGGGTCTGACGGAACGAGAGAGGAATTTATTCTTCTTCAGTTTATTCTCTCTACACCACTGAAGTGTCTGCTCGACCAGGTTAACGTAAAGTGGTGTCGGCATGTTTACAAGTATGAGTCCTAGAACGCAGCATCAGCCCCGATACTGGTGTCACGTTTAGTTTCTAAATCTCATGCACTTTAAACTGAACTTTAAATACTGTTTTTTTCACTTCACTTCATTTGTTTGACAGCTGCAGTTACTTTTCACAGTATTAAGTAGAATCAACTAATTCTGACATCATTTTATAGGTTAACAAACACAACAGAACAAAACAGTTGCGAGGACCAGTCTGGGTGCTCGTACAGAGCTGGGGTGGGGGGGCCAGGGGCTGTCGACGACCCCGTCACTCATAACAAGAAGCTGACAGAGGAGAGAGACCTGCACCTCCTGTAGAGGTCCTGGTGAGGGTGTCGTACTGCAGCTGTGGCCCTGATCCAAACCCAGCCGCTGATAGACTGACAGCTCAGCTGAAACTTGGGACCTGTCTAATTCCTGCATCAGCAGCTGTTACACCAAAACCCAGCAGTGTCCCCGTCCTACAGAAACCTGTCTGACCAGCAGCCTGGGAACAGACGGGTCGCTCCACATGGACTAAAGGTAATCAGAATACCCCTGGGGCCTGGTTCTGTTTTATAAATCTCAGTCACTGTGGAACTGGGCGCACGTGCACAAGCTTCTTTTCCACTCCCGGATTTAGACATAAATAGACATAGACACACCTTTAATCAGTCATTTGCATAGAAACAAAATCTGAAATACACATTATTAGACATGGCAGTGAAAGCAACGCTGAGGAGGAAGCACAATTTCAACAAGGGTGAAAGTGAAATTAAAGGGAGGCATCAGCCACCTGTCACCAAAACGTCAGAACCTTCTCTAAACACACTTTCTCGTCTCATAGCCGCGCTGGCAGAACGCTCCACTAACACCTGGACATCCCTCCTCACCCAGGACCAACACACAGCCACAGCTCTTTACAGAGGGCTGTCATTTCCTCACACAGCTGCTCAGTCGTCGCTTAACAAGAACGAGTTCATGACAGGAAAGTTTACAGAATCATTTAGAAGCAAATACTGTAGTAGCAGCATCGGTAGAGGGAGCTGCACATTTGCAAGTAGGAGTAGTGAAGTAGCAGTGCATTAGTAGAGGTAGCAGTAGTACTAGTAGTATTAGCAGTAGTACTAGTAGTATTAGCAGAAGTACTGACCTGCGGCTCCGCAGTCGCAGCAGCTGTCGTTGCCTCTCATCCTCTTTACCTCTTCGGCGATGGCCTTGGTCAGTTCCTGGACAATGTTGTTCTCGCCGTCATCCTGGTCTCCTTTGAAGGCCATGTTCAGAGCCTCGTCCTTACTGTTCTGCAGCACTGACATCCAGCTACAGCAACAACACAACATCAGACACCCGGCTGCAGCAACGACACAACATCAGACACCCGGCTGCAGCAACGACACAACATCAGACACAACGACACAACATCAGACACGACACAACATCAGACACCCGGCTGCAGCAACGACACAACATCAGACACTTACATCTGACACTCTGCTTCATCCTCGGCTTGGAAGTGATACGTTCTGTCGTCTGACGGCGGGAAACACAAAACAACATGAACCATGAAGCAACTGCTCATCACTTTTAGATAAACTCAGACATGACGATGAACTAATGTCAAGCACCTTCTGATGCCATCGGCCATCTGAATCATTTGTAACTTGGAATGAGTAAAGCATAAAGAAACTCAAGCAGATTTTTAATTTAGAAAAATAAAAAACAGTTTACTGTCATTAGAAAACATTATGAAGTTATTTAGTTACACTTTAAGGGTTTGACAGTTTTTAACAACTCAACCTGTGTGAAACTGACTCCAAACACATCCGAATGATTAAGGCCACATCAGTAAAGTTAAAAGAAAACACAGCTCACGTGAAAACAGGTCAAAGCTCTTCTTCTCCTCTGGATTCCTCTTCACCTGGCAGGTGAGCAGGTTAACTTTAGCTGGAGCTTTGTTAGCCTGCAAGACAAAGAGCAGGGAGAAAGGTAACAACAGCAACAGTGCTGAACCCGACAGAGACCCAGACTGGTCAGTACTGAATCAAACATATAAGGCATGTCTGAGATGAGCCGGATCTGCACAGAATCAGATAACCACCTATTGTTGCACAGTGCAGCCGTTTGTTCTGACATAAAACATACACAGGCAACGATACTGTCACATGATCCAGGCGCCGCAGTTGCTCTCCACCGCCTCTAAGAGCTCAGGGCATGATGGGAGATGCCTGGCTCTCACCTGATCTGAGACCTGATTGGTTTAGTTGCTGGATCGACAACATGGCGTTTCAGAGAGTATGTGGCGTCTTACCGTTCCGTGGCAGATGGTCAGGAAACCGTTCTTCACCGAGCACTTCCTCTTCTGCCACACCTTCCTCAGGCTGAGGAAGAGTGAACAATGGGGATCAGTGCTGACAAACTGTGTTACAGAGAACATACAGTGCCTTGCTGACTGCTGGTCGGTACCAGTGTTGGGCCATAACACGTTACTGTAGTAATATTACTTTTCCCAGTAACGAGTAGTGTAAGAAGTTACAAATAAAATTTCAGTAATCATATTACAGTTACTCCCTCCAGAAGCAAATACTGCTTATCCTGAACAGTGTTGAGGGGGGGCCTGGGCCAATCCCAGCTGACTTTGGGTGAGAGGTGGGGTATACCCTGGACAGGTCGAGTAACGAGTATTGAGTAATATATTACATTTTGTGAGTAAAGAGCCCAACACTGATCAGTATTCATGCAGTCAACCTCACAAACTTAACACAAATGTGTGTTTCTACAAGCTGAACAAGAGACAAAGTCAGGAATTGGTGGCACTTGAACCCTGCAGGAGGAAGGATGGCAGCCATGTTTGAAAGTTATTTGCCTGTGGGATTCTGGGACTTTGAGTTCACTCACCCCTCACTTCTCTTGTAGAGGAATCCAGAGCGTTCGGTTCCATGGGCCTTGTTTCCCTGCAGCTGGTGGAGGCTGTAGCCTGCATTCTGCTTCGCCTGGGAGTCCTAAGGACACCGGGACACACGGAGAGGACGTCAACATCCAGGTTTATAGTCCAGAGTCTCTGTAGCTTGTCCTGAGGGTGGCGCTAGACTCATTAATAACTAAAGAGTTGACTGGAGGAGTGAGATGAGGTCAAAGTCCAACATCTGTCCAGCAGATGTTGGACAGATGTTGGACTTTCTTGTAGGTAAAAAGGTCAGTACATGATCCACAGGCCTCAAGATGTTTTTCTACACACATTACAAGACGACCAACATTTAAATACAACTTTAAAAATTATAAAAGAACTACATTTGGCACATTTGTTCCATTAGTCAGTTTAATGTTGAAACTTTACTGAACTAAAATTCAGCTTAGTTAAATAAAGCTACTGGCATTTGTTTTGAATCTTCTTCTTATTTGGTCAAAACTGTATCAATCAAAACTACGGCGTAGTCGTCACATTTAACACCTGTAATTTCAAAATGTTTTTACTGAACAATCTGAAAGAACGATGTCACGTTTTACACCCACTGACATAAAAATAACATGATGTGGAGAGTCTGCAGTAAACACATGCGCAGATCCACATCCCTCTGCCACAGCACGTTGACCGTGCTCACTGAAATGTCATTTTCTCCTTCCTTTCAGTAATAAGACTGGTTTGGTCAAAAGGGCCGGCAAACTGCACTCCCACCTCTTTCTGCTCCGACTGCAGCGAAGCTTTCAGGACGTCTCGGAGCTGAGTCAGCTGCTTCCTCTCTCCGTCCTGAGTCTGTTTAATCTGATCAACAGGAAAAACAAGAGACACGAGTTAGTTGTGGCCGAACTATTCGAATCATCTGCTTGAGTAAAAACAGCAAAACACACTGTAAAAAAACTTCACCTGAAGTAAAAGCAAAACACATTCAGACCAAATGTACTTAAAGTAAATGTGCTCATTATGCAGGTGAGCCTCGTCAGTTTTACAGTATTATATCACTTTAATGTTGGAGGAAGTCACGGTGGAGCTCATTTAACCTTCCTGATACAGTGCTGAGTCTTTTAGTCTGGTATAACACACTATACGTAATGATCTGTCATATGAATGTAACAGAAAGTACCACTACTTTGCCATAGATGGAAATACTCAAGTAGAATTCTGACATTTAATCCCAGTGATTTCTGTCTGAACAAAGTGACTGTAACAGCTCCACAGCTGTGAGGCCAACAGAGGCCAGTGCCATCTGGGAGAATTCAGAAACGCCTCAAGTCTCTCCGTCCGTTCACTTTTTGAAGTTTGTCCTGATAAAAAATGCTTATGTCAAATCAACACTACGTGATGAAAGCAGAGACTATGAGATAAAAGTCAAACGTATGAGCTTTGGAGAGTCAAGTGTGCAGCACTCGTCAGCTCTCTCAGATCCAGTCCGGTCCCAGTACCGGGACCGCTGGGCAGTGAAGGGTTAACGCCGTTCCCTCCCTGTCACGTGCTGCTGTCGGTTTCTCACTCAGCACTGAACACCTGGCATCCTCACCGCGGTCAGGTCCGTAGCCAGTTTCTCTACAGATGGCTTCAGACTCTCCACAGCTTTCAGTCCGTCCTGGAAAAAACTGAACAGAGCAGCGAAACAAAAGCACGGTTTGTAAGAAGAAGTGCACAAACGTGTCTATAATACACCAGAATCCGGTGACACTGTGTGGTAACTGCATGAAACACAGCGTGGACTAAATTAATGATGCTTTTATTTCAAGCCTTGCTCCATTTGTATTTCTTTGTCTCTGAACGAACTGCTTTCATAAATAGCTTCACATATTTCTGGTTGATACTAAATAATGTACGGTGGAGAGCGATATTTCTGAAAGTCCCTTCTGACTGATGGAAACATGTTTGTATTTTCGTACTTGCACTGAGCGTGGAAATACTTGATGAGGTTCTGGAGGAAGTCAACCCCTTTCTTCACTTTGATCTCGTTCACCTTGAGGAGATACTGCAGAGACGAGACACCAGGGAAACCAAATGACACAGGTTGGTGGTTACTGACTCCTCTTGTGATGAGCTTTGTTAGTTTAGAGATGAAACACTGTGAGCGACATCACCTCACACATCTGCAGCTGGAAGAGTTGCCTCTCCTTCTCCATGTCCTCGGCAATTTCTCCTCCGCTGAACTCGGTCCGGATCATCCCGTGCTGCTTGGCGTGCTCCCTCTTCTCCTTCTCGATCTTGGCTCTGCAGAGGTTGAACACCAGGGTTAGATGCTGAAGACAATTGTTCAGATATCAGAAAACATCTTTTCTCAACACTGTACTAAGCTAAATCAATAGGGAGACATTTTCTTAATGCTGGAAAATCAGGATTTTAACATGTGAAGGGGGGGTTTAAAGACAAATCATTGACAGAGACAATCACATGTTGACAGAAGAAGAAGAGACACTTTAAGTTTGACTGAAGACTACACAGTTTTCCAGGAACAGCCCCCACGCTTGTTGGACCTTTATGTCTGAGTAAAATTAACTTCAGAACCATGACGAAGCGTGGGGACGTTCAGAGGACACGTTTGGCTGAACTGAGGTTTAACCAGATCCAGTGTGTGATCAAGTCCTTCTTACAGTTTGGTCTCGTAGTCCTTCCAGGCTTTGTCGAATGGTTTCTTCAGGTCCTGCAGGAGGCACAGACGCCACACTGTTAGTTTTGAGCTCCGACCAATCAGATCGCAGCACTGACTCATAGCCACACACACAGGACTTTGACCCGTGACTCGCTGCAGCACCATGACTGTGTGAGCTGACTCAACAGGAGTCTCTGGTTTTAGTTCTGTTATATAAATCTCATACTGGATCTGAAACACATGCGCTATATGACCACGCTCCCGTAGACATTATGACGACACCACTGACAAACATGTCAATAAAATGGAGATATTTACTTATGAATCCCAAGATCTGAGACGTTTCAATTGCTTTTAGTTGGTCAGATTAACTGATAACGAAGATGATCACTGACATCAACAGGGTCTCTGCAGCGTTCACCAGGCCAAAGAGAAGATCCAACACAGAACGGTCATTTAATGTCTGGAACAACACGTGGACAGGAAACCCACGCGTTGTTCCAGACATCCCAGATGTATATAACAATAAATCTAATCAATCACGTAATGTGACCTGGACCCATGTACACGCAACTGAGCACACAAAAAAAGATGCAAACGACTACAAAATGATGCAAAACAACAAAGAGACATATAAAAAACAGAAAACACTTTAAAGCTTCGACGCTTCCTAACAGCTGTCTGCTGCTGGAATAATGTCACAGTCCAGAAGAAGTATTCTAGATCTCTGCCCGAGACATTTTCAATTCTCCAAAAGGGTTTTTTTAAGGGAACTGCATTCGACCTGCACCTGATCCTGTTGGACTGAGACCGGCTGGTTCACACAGAGAGAAAAAAGTGAAGCACAAACCCCTTTGACGCCCTTCAGGTCCCCCTTCAGCAGACTGTCCAGAGGGAAGGTGATGATGTTGTTCATGTTCTGTAACTGCAGACAGGAAGTCATGTTAAAGCACAGACAGCCTCGCACACACACAGAGTCACAGACGTCTTCGTTCACACGTCACAGAGGACAAACTGAACCCAGAGTCCAGTACTCATCTGTCTACTCCAGGCTGTGCAGTGCGTCCCCTCACCAGGTTTTTGAAGAGCGCCGTCAGCTCCTTGGTGAACACGGCGAACTTGAGGAAGGCGGAGCCAACCTCGGTGTCATCCCTGCACACACAGTTGTCCCCGAACTTCTCCATGGACTGGACGTACTGCTCCTCGTTCTCCACGTGAGCTGCAACGCACAACAGAAACAATTACAGCGATACACAGTAAAAAGGACGACACCTCAAACACCAGGTTGTGTCGACTCCAGCAGCCTCTGTCCACCTCAGCTTTGTCTCCGAGTCCATATGGTGTGAAAGAACAATGTCACGTGGTGTGTCTTTAGTTACACGTCTGAATCCCAATTGGCTCCTGTGTGACAGGCTCCAGCCAAATGTTCGTTGTGTTTTATTAAGATCAAGGATTAAATCCATGGATAATAAAATAGTTATAAACAGATGAAATTAGTATTTACATGATGCATCATAGAAGTGAAAAGCAAAACAAGCAAACAAACAAACACTGTTTTTGTTCCTACAGGAAGCAATGAGATCAAATACAGCTCGTAAAAACTCTTTATATGCAAGTAAAAATCTTTGTTTTCCATTTTTATTTTGCAAATGGGAGAACGGCTGTAAATAAAAAGTAAGGGACCAAATGAACCTTGGCTTTGTTAACGAGGTCAATCCACTGAAACTGTGTGTTTCATTGTTCTGCTCCGAGTTGTGTGGATGGTTTTCACCGAGTCCATCTCTGTGTTTCACACTCCACAGTTTTCCTTTTTCCGAGCCCAGTTAATGTTCAGTGTCGTCCTACGGCTCAGCCACCAGCTGCTGCGTGTGCACATGTTCCACGTCTGTTGTCCTCAGCGTCACTTTCACAACATGACACTTCTTGGTCCTGGTGCTTCTTCACCATCACCCCCTGACCCCCCATGTCTGGTTTATAATGTGTTCTGTCCTTTACAGCTGCAACATGCACAGGCCGGGCTCCAGCTGGTGGTGCCGCTCTGCCACAGCTTAACATTGTGCTTCCTCACTGAAAAAGCTGAGCTTCCTGTTTCCTCCTCTGTCTGTCGACTGTTAGTTTCTTCACTACAGACTGTGTCAGTGACACTGGACTGAGGAACAGGCCCTTGTGCCAAAAGCTTTTTTTTGGTCACACAACCAGGACCATGCTGCGTTTGCTGAACACATTTGCTAGGATTCATTCTCCACATTGGTGCACAAACAGACCGACCGACAGCAGCTCGTGGCGGAGGGAGGCTCTCCCTCGGCAGGCTGGGACATGACAGCCATGACAGGAATGTTGGGAGGCGAGACTCCACTTGCCTGAGCACTAACCCACCGACCACATGGCCACCTCACAGCTGCTCCACCACATGTTCGCTCATCTCACGCCTGCAGCTTTTTGGATAATGAGTGGAGGCAGATTAGCGCGGTGGTAAATGCGAGCTTTCTCCAGCTTCGTTTGCTTGCACAGGTCCAGTGTTTCCTTAACAGTGGCCTTGTAAAAACAGTCCAGGTCTTCATTAGCTCCAGGCCTGATTACTGTAATGTGCCGAGTGTGGGACTCAGTCAGGTCTTAATGTTTTGTCTCCAACTGGAGCAAAATGCAGCTGCTCGCCTTTTAACGTGTACATCAAGTGTGAACTGCTCCCTTCACTGGCTCCCTGTGCGTTTTAGGATCGATTTTAAAGCGTTGCTGTTTGTTTTCAGGGCACTAAGAGGTCTCACTCCTCCCCATCTCACCGAGGCTTTGAGCACCTGTGGGTTTCCCTGAGCTCTCAGATCAGCTGATCTGGGTCTACTGGACCAGATATGAAAGGAGGGGGGGGGTCTTTGCAGTTGGAGTTTGGCTGTTGAACTGTGCTTAATATCAGACATGGTCTCCTTTAAATCGGGATTAAAAACCTATCTTTGAAATTAGCGCTCGGCTGCCAGTAGTTTACTGACACTCAGGTCACTGCTCTGTTGTGGTAAGTCTTCATTGCCATGGACTGTGAAGCACTTTGGTCAGTGTGCTGACTGTGTGTGCTCACTGAACTGGTTTTAAACATGCAGCAATCAATACGGATGTTTCTGCTTTATTTATTAATAAAATTTCATCTCAGTTTATCGTTTATCTTGGTGTGAAGAACCACAAGAATAAGAACAGAGTCTGTCGCTTTCCAAAACACTTTCTTCAGAGAAGTTACAAAGACTTGTACCCGGGGCCTCAGAGCCTGGAGCCTGGTGTGGCACTTTACACACGATGTTTGGAAACAGCTATTTTCTGGCATTGCAGAATAAAAAGTAACTCAGAGTAAGAAGGAAACAAACACTATTATTATGGAGGATTTGCTCTGGGCCAACGTCACCCCCCCTATTCCACACCCTAACCAGTCTAGACGATGGATGGACAGGTAAACACAGGCCCCGGTGACGTTTGTACTGCGAGACAAGTCTGTGACAGTAGTTTCATCTTCCTGACTGTGTGCGATTCATGTGTCTATGCAGCTGTTTATTGTGATGAGTCATCAGTACTTTCACCTCCTTAATCTGATCATGTTCTCACACCGTGCTCAGTGCAACATTCACTTTGTTCAGTAAAAATATTCTGGGAAAAAGACAAGTGGACATGTGGCTTTGACAGTTTGTGTGTGACAGACAGGAAGTGGCAGCAGAGCGAGGTGGAACTCACTCAGACCGGACGCGTGGATGGCCTTCACCGACTTCTTGATCTTGTGCAGAACTGATCGGTCCAGGTCCAGGACCTGAGAGGACAAACAGAGTCAGGACAGAGCATCAGTCTCCGTGCACAGCTGAAACCAGGCCACACGTTTCACTGAGGTGGCCGTGCTTCTCTTTAAATGGCCTGCAGCCCTTTGACTCTTGATCTGAGGAGGACATCGTCCTCTGAGTCTGTAGTGTCTCTCAGCCTGAGACGACTCTCTGACAGTAAAGGTCCCTGAGATGATTCAAAACCAAACAGAGTTACAAAGCTACTAAATACAGAAGCCTGTCAGACACTTCACACAGTCTGGATGAGCTGGTGATGCTCCTGGTGAAGGACCAGAGAGGGAGGAGGTCAACAGATCCACCAGCTGCTGTGAGGACAACTACCTGAACCTTAAAGGTGGTAAAACAGAGGGAGAAATAAATAAATACTCAGAATAATCAGAAGCTTGAGTCTGTTTCTTCTTACATATACCAGTAAGTTCCTGCCGACATGAAACTGAAACGGCCAGAAGTTCACATGCCTTTAAACACAGCAAAGCTCAGGTGTTTCTACTTTAGAACTGAAAGTCTGTTAAGGTCAGTAATGTTCTCGATGTTTTTCATCTGAGGTTTGTGGCTGGTTTCACTCTGCTATTTCATCGATGCCAGTCACAAGACCGGAACTGACTCATTTATTAAAAAGCTGCTTGTACAGTTTTAAGCTACTTCCTCCTCTGTGAGACATTCAAAGACAGTGGGAGGAACGACTGACAGGAGACAGACAGGCTGCACAGGAGGCCTGAAGACAACCAACAGCTAGAGAGGACACTACTGATACTGGAAATCCTTCAGGGAGATTTAAAAAGTCCAGAAGGACCATAAAAACCTTGTGATGTGTCCTTGGAACACTATAAGGAACCTTGGACATCTTTCAAGGACCTCTGGGAAAAAACCCAAAAGGCCATTAAATCCACATCAAGAGCCAACATGGAAATGTTTCAAGCACTGTACCCCTGAACACTTTGGGGAGACCTCAGAAACCTCCTCAGACCTGCCAAGGACCCCTCAGGACACCTGGAGGCAGAGGACCCCAGTTTGAGCACCACTATGTTGTGTTGCCACCGCAGCGGTCTTCAGATATAAACACAGCTCTGTGTGTGCAATGAAACCGAAGTAGACTGAAGCAGAAACACCAGCAGCTAGTTTTTATAGAGACGTGACCACTTTCATCTTTACTTTACTTCAGTATTTCTGCAGAGGTTTGATTGTTGTCCGACTGCGTCCCACTGTGAAAACAACCCTATCAGTGACTCCGCCCTGCGCTGAAGGACGTGGGGTTTAGTCCTACACCACTACGCTGCTGTTTGTTTTACTCTGTCAGCAGCAGCACCGAGTCATGTCACTGTCAGACAGTGAGTCATACATGAGACCAGGTGTGCACAGGACGTGTGTACAGGGCCTGGCCTCTGGCGTGACCCTTCAGGTGATTACCGTACCAGTCTAACGTTCACTCCTCCCTCTGACTCACCTCAGTCATATTTTTAGACTCAGCGTAACTTTTCATTCACAGCTTGTTACTATGACTCATGTCCATCATAAACAAACAGCCACACATCTGTTTAAAAATCATACAAGATGCTTCTTTAACTGCAGAACCTGCCGGAGTGAGACTCACACTGAGGATCCCACCATCTCTGGTGTCCCTCCATAAACCCAGTGAGAAGCCAGAGAGACGAGGCTGCAGATGCCTGAGGATCCTGCTGTCGTTACGTTCCCTTCAGTCTCTCAGTGATCGGCCACAGCTGTCTGGACACCCAAGGGGACGCCGCACCCAGCAGCTGCTCTATGGAAGGAAATCCTTACCAAATCGAGGGAGCACAAACCACACTGAGCACTACTCAGTTTGCAGCTCAGCGTCTGCGAGTGCGCAGCAGGGACACAATTGTAGGCAGAGTCAGGTCTGAGAGTGAGGTAGGACAGAGCCGAGAGCGTAACAGATGATTGGAGCGGCGGGATCTGATTCTGCTCGTACAAATCCAGCCGTTCTGATTTATAAAGTGAAGAGCATTTGCAACTGTTTTGTGCACTTCTCAAAACTTTTGGCACAGACAGACTTTGACACAAACCTCAGTGGAGAAAGACAAGCGCCCACACGGCCGGGATCACGCTCTCAAACCTGACTCTGCCTACAAATCTGTGCATGCCGCGCACTCGCAGACGCTGAGCTGCAGAGTGAGTAGTACTCCAAACGGGGTACGTGTGGAGATTTACCTCCGTACTGGTCACTGCTCATTCTCACACTGTTAACGGGGACACGTTAACGACATGTGGACAAAGTCCTTCATCACCCTTTCGTTTTGAAACCGAGGGCCACCAACAGGCTGCTCATCTGGTTACTGCAATTCTATACGTCTGAGGTGTTGATGACTTATCAGTGTTAAAAGACAGAGCAGCTTTAAGTCCTGAGTAAGACGGAACGAGAGGACGAGGAGGCAGACAGTCAAACACTAGAGGTAAATCAGGTGGAGCGTTTAGAGAGAGAGAGGAGGGACACGTTAGAAACACCATACAAGGGTGGGGGGGGGGGAGCAGGTCCTGTTCAGACAGGTGAGGCCTGACAGAAACATCCCAGCATGCAACAGGAGCAGGAAGCCCTGCGCTGTCCAGACCTGCACTCGCTACAAACCTCAGGTCACAATTTCAGGAGTGTTACTGAAATAAGCAGTAGAAACCTGTAAACCTTTATTCTGGACACACTGATCTTAGAGCCTACTCACGAGATGATGAATATACACTAAGTGGTCAGTTTATTAGGAACCCCCGTCTCAAACTAAGTCTAATCCAACAGTCCTGGAGCGAATCCTCCTTCAGCTTGTGCACACCTTGGGTTCACCTGCAGTCAGCTGGACTGGGTTATGGACCGTACACTGAGAGCTGGTTCTGGTGTTTGGCCTCAGCAGCACAAGTGGGGCGGGCCACACTCACTTTACCCTTAGTGCGTCTCACTGTGCACACCAGGCCTACTGTATCCCCACAAAGCTACAACTGGTGGCGTCTACGTTACATCCAGGTCAGGAGGCCAGTAGCTACATTAGTATGGTACTGGAAATGCAGTACGACAGTGTGTATTTCACTCAGTGCAGTTTCATCTTTACAAGGGAAATGAAAGACTTCTCTTTTTGTTTTGTTGAAATGTCAGATCTTCATCTGTCTTACAGCAGACGCTGAAAACACTTCCTGTAATATTATTAGCAAAAGTCTCAGCAGCGCTAAGTAATGTGCACAAGTGAACCAAGCGACAGCTGCAGCAGCGGTGAAGTGTGTGTGTGTGTGTGTGTGTGCACGATTAGTCCAGTTCAGCTCATTAAACCTTTCTACTGGATGGCTTTCCTGACCTGCACATTTAACGCTGATCCACTCAGCAACACATGTTTATGCTCACGTTTCACCTCCTTCCTAACAAATCACACCGTCCCCCAACAACTCCTTGAGGTTTCAACAGCCCCCTTGAGGACCTTAGAAAACCATTAGTGGCCCTTAAAACTTCAATCAACACGTCCTGGGAAAAGCTGAGGAAGGCTTGAAAGTAGCTCAGCCACCCTGGAAACCAGGCAGGACCTCGAGCTCTGCAAACCCTTCAACATGCACAGGACGCGTTTCCAGGTGCAGCGGCGACTGGTACAGTGACAGCAGCAGCTGGAGTAGTACCAGTACTGACAGCACTGGGAGTAAGGTCAAAGGTCAGCGATTAAAGAAAAGAGTGGAGCCTGTGTGGAATCAGACTCGGGCTCATCTGTGACCTTTGACCTCTGACTACAGCTCCTCCTGTCACTTCTGTCTAAATGTGCCTGGTCATGGTTGTGTTGCAAAAAGAAGCAGCTGCCGAACTAAACTCTTACAAAACAGCTCTGAGCTGTTACACCAGGCGGAAGTGACCGTTCCTCTTTCCAGTGAAACACACACGTTGGCTTTGACTCCAGATCTGGAAGGTCACGCGTATTTATCCACAGAATGACCCACACAAACTCGTTTTCTCGCTGCAGAGCCACCGTGTGCACTGTCTACAGCCTGAAATGACGACCACTTAGCTTCTATAGTATTCTTCACAGGAAGCCAAAGAAAACTGAGGACAGCCTGATTTTCTGTGATTTCACTGCCCATGTTGCCCCATGATGCCCCATGTTGCCTCATGATGCCCAGCGCACACAGGCCGCGTTTTCTGGGTCTACAACGCGGACATTCCGCATGTCTCCGGGGTGGTCTCCCTGTGTGTTCCCTTACCTCCTCCAGAGCTGCCACCGTGTTCCTGCAGTGGGACATCCGGGTGGTGAAGCTGGAGGTGGTCGGAGCTTTGTAGTCCTCGTTAGTCTCCGAAATAAACTCTGTCACAGTGATCATCCCCGACATCGTGAGCTCCGCACACACGCACTGTCCTGACGGGGAAAAATCTTAAGTAATACTGAACCGAAGCGCGGCCGCAGGTGTAAGAACCACACCTGGACTGAGTGGAAGTCGGTCACCCCAAACTGTCACAGACGGACACCAAAGATCCTCTCCTGAGTCCAGGGCGCGCTCGTCCTCATAGCTGAAGGTTAAATCTGGTTTTTATTCCGCTCCGGGTGAAATAATAAAGTTTAGACTCCATGATTTGTTCGGCAGAGGCCAGACCCGGAGCAGCACCGACAGTCCCGACGCACTCCTCCGTCCTCCTGCTGCGAACACCTGAGGAGGAAACTGCACCGAGATGGGCGGAGACGCGCAGAGGCGGAGCGGCGAGAGCTCTCACTCTGCGGCTGTTTCCAGGGCCCACAGTCACACAGCCGGGGATCCATTGTTTAACTTTATTAACTTTATTAGCATTAGACTTGTCTGGCTGGGCAGTGCTGGTTTGGGACGGCTTGACTTTGTACTTAGTATATTATCAATAATAAATAAACTGTACAACCACTTTTAAAGATAACATCAGTTAAAACACTGACAAATTTTCCCTGTTAAAAACAAAAACCCCTTGAAATTAAACACAAAGAGCACACGTTCTAATGTGTGTCCATTAACACGCATTAAAATGCACCAAAATACACGGGATTAAATTACATTTACATGCTGCCAAATCATGTGTTAGTTTGCACAAATGACACAACAAAGGCAAATGAACAGCTTCATTGTACCAGGAAACTTCTTTCCTTAGGGTGCATGTGGCAGTACAGGCTTTGAACTTCTGGGTATTTGACTGCACTGCTGGGGACTGTGCTCATGTACATAGTTTTCACTTTTGTTTTTACACAATCACATGAAATTGCTGCAGGTACTTCCGTGTGAAGGCGAAGCTGCTGCACCGGCTCCCAGAGAGCAGCTCTGTTTATATTACTGTCTATAGCTTTTTATGTGTTGTTTTTATATCTGTATGATATGTTAAGTGCTTTGGTCAGCTGTGCTGTGGTAAAGCGCTATATAAATAAAGTTGAGTTGAGTTGAGTTGAGCTCTGCTCCATCAGTCATTGCTGCTGCTGCCACCTGCTGGAAACAGCTGGGCATCAGGGTTCATGTTCCCAGAAGAGCAGATGATCCAGTCCACACCTGAGACTAGAACGAGAACTTTCAGCACCACTCCTCAGACTGACTTTACAACAGCTCGGCCCCAGACCCCAGAGTCCTGCCAACACAGAGGGATGTCAGCACAAAGTCTGATGGATGAAGGAAACTGCTCCTGGAACATGTTGGAACTCAAGAAGTGAAGAAGTTGTGGTTCTGAGATGAAAATACATAAACAGAACATGGCCGCTCTGGGCTTCCATAGCTGGATGGATGTGATTCTATTAAACCTGAGCAGAGCTGGATGCTGCTCAGTGGATCCTGGCAGCAACAACAACAGAGTGAACGGAGACAACAATAATCATCACACAGAATCAAAACCATTGGACTGAACTGGTCAAATGTTGATGGTCAAAGTGATGAAATCAGACAAATGAGTGTTTGGCGTCTGAGTCACAGTGAAGTGGGATGGTGAATTGTGACCTTTGACCTCAGCAGCTGATCTTCAGTCAGAGTTTGTGTCCACAGGAGACTCTCTCACCTACACACCACACAGAGACACTGAGGAGTCACATGAGATCCTGAACCCAGGATAAAGAGGTTCAGTGAATGTGGTGTTGAAGGTGTGGAGGTGGATCAGTGTGTCAGAGGAGACGGTGTAGAAGGACAGAGTGCCGGCAGGACAGTCCACATACACTGCTACTCTGTGAGACACAGATGAGGAAGAAGAGGAGGAAGAAGAAGAGGAGGAGGGGATGGATGTTTGTCTTTTATTGTGCCTGACACAGTAACCACGACCAGAGCAGACCAGACTCCAGGACTGATCATTCCATCCAAACAAAGTCATCCCTGTATCGTTTCCTCCTGATTCCTCTGTAACTCACTGATATTTCAACCCCTGCTCTCCACTCAACCTCCCAGTAACAGCGACCAGTCAGACCAGTTCCACACAGCGTACAGTATATAACAATCATTCAGCGGCTTCCCAGCTTCTCCCCAAACACGTTTAGACATGAGGGCCAGCAAAGCTGCTAGGACAAACACCATGGTGGGTAGGAGGCTGACAGGGAGCTGCCTCTGTGTGTGGACGGACACTCTCACTTCTGATTGGTTCTCTGTTTTCACTTTGCACCGCCTCTCGTCTGTCAATCAAGGAGGAGTGGGTGGTTTTCTCTGCCCACCGTCGCCCAGTGCTGTCCCAGGGGGATTTGCTGGGGCTTTGCTCAATAATGATAATAATAATAATAATAATAACAATAATAATAACGCCAAGGCGGGTGGCCATCGGACAGGAAATCAACGGTACTTTCCTTCTGTAATCAGAAAACGGTTTTGCTGCGTGTCTCCACAGTAATATATTATTTATCCGAAGTCATGTTGAAGAAGCTTTAATAAAGTTTGCCAGTAACAGCTGCCCAGTTTATAACATTTGTTAGAAAAGCAACTAAAAGTAATATGTTACATTACATTGATGAAGTAATTAAAAAGTTACATTATTTAATACACTTTACCAGGGTAACTAGTATCATGTTACATGTCGAAACTTTCCCAACACTGTTCACAAAGCACCATAAACCTTAACGAGCTCCCAAGGTGACAAACTGGTCCCAGTACGGAGGAGCAAAGACAACAGGCAGAGGAAGAGGAACAGAAACATTCTCCAAACGCTACAGACCAGGTCGTGCTGGTCTGCGCCATGGAGAGATGGAGACAGGGTCCTAGTGGCCATGGAGAGATAGAGAGAGGGTCCTAGTGGCCATGGAGAGATGGAGACAGGGTCCTAGTGGCCATGGAGAGATGGAGAGAGGGTCCTAGTGGCCATGGAGAGATGGAGACAGGGTCCTAGTGGCCATGGAGAGATGGAGAGAGGGTCCTAGTGGCCATGGAGAGATGGAGACAGGGTCCTAGTGGCCATGGAGAGATGGAGACAGGGTCC
>NW_018128214.1:500083-506967 GCF_001952655.1 Monopterus albus
CCGCGGCTCCGCTGGGTTTGGGTTGTGGCTTCAAATCTGCTGTTTCACCACACACTCCGGTAACGTAGCGGCTTATTAACCTGGTAAATGAGGGACACGAGTCTGTGTTTGTCATGAGTGGACGAGCAGGTGTCACAGTACGAACACAGCCGCGCAGGCTTCGTGCGCGCAGCAGCCAATAACTTCCTTCTGCCCGTAACTGAGCATGCGAACTTTATCCTGCAGGATAAAACCAGACCGGTTGTTCAGGCGTCAGCACAACACGCAGCTGCTTCAGCTGTTTATGTGTGAGTAGAAATCGTACAAACGGAAAATGGCAGAGAGGCGAACGGGAGCGGAGGCTGCAGCAGAGCCCGACTTCCTGTCGTTTAACGACCTGGCCTGTGAGACGGTCGGTGGGAAGGTGAGTCTCTTCTTTACTGTGTGTTTCCATACAACAGCCTCCATTTTACACCAGCTGTGCTGCTTTAAACCTGTATTAACCTGGATGTATGTTTACAAGCAGTAAACATAACCTCTGACATAATGTAGCTGAGGCTAACATGTTAGCCTTCACCAAACAACAAACAGCCTGTAACAACACAACACCAGGTTTTGTCCAGTGAATGGACACATGGAACAAGTAAGGTAATTATTATCCCATAATGTGTAACTGTCACAGGGGAACTCGAAGTAACACTCTCCATGCAATATTCTTATTTGTTATGGAGTATTTATACACTGTGGTAGTTTTACCATGTAGAGGATTGGAACACTTCACCACTACCATGCACAGAGTCAGGCTAGCAGTTTCCCTCTGTTTCCACTCTTTATGCTAAGCTAAGCTAACCAGACAGGGACACAGAGTGGGATCAATTTGAACAGACAGCGAGTACAGCTGTGTCCCAAAATGTCAAACTGTCTTTAAATATTTTTGCCAGTTTCAAATCAATATGCTTTATTTTCTATATATCCAGTTCATAATAAACAGTTTTTGCAGCTGAAACCTTTGTTGGTTTGCTTTGAAATGTCATGTTTTACATTCTGTGTCACTAACAAAGCATCTGCTCCTGTTCTTTCAGGTCATCTTTGCCACCGACGAATGGTTTGCTCCTGCTGCCAACCTGCTGAAGGTACAGCACCTCCGATCCACGCTGTCGGGTTCAGGGTAGCACAACGTTATTGTTTAATCAGCAGCACCTACTGTGAATACCACTGAAACCAAAGTCCAGTCCTAGTGATTTACAGAAGGATGCTACTTTAATGATCAGTCGACTGTTGCTCTGTGTTTGTCTAATCAACAAACTTCATCTTGTTAGTCCATCTCTCAACACCGTGACTCCTCCAGTGTGTCTGTAGCACTCAGTCCAAAGCCCCCTGGGTCCTACTGAAGATGGAAACCTTTAACAAACACCTCACAAATACATGAGCTTATTAAACCAGACTTGAAATCGGGTAGATCAGGTTTAAGCACATCACACAGCTATAACTAAAACACACCAACCCAGGTGAAACACACACACACACGACACGCCCAGACTTCTGCTGTAAACAAACTGGACGACACCAACAGTCTGCCCTCTTTGTGCGTCCTGACATGTGATGACTTATGTTGTTCATACAGCGGGAGCCGCCGCAGTTCATCGCCTCTGCCTTCACTGAGTTTGGAAAGTGGATGGATGGATGGGAGACGAGGAGAAAGAGAAAACCTGGTTAGTGTCTGGACTTCTGACAAACTCTCCTGGTGAATTATGACCAAAGCTGTAGCCCGTTATAGTTTATACTGAAGGTACATATTTAAAATTAGCTCTGTTTCACAAACACCTCCAACAACACTACTTTCTACTTTAGCCTAGTGGATGCAGGACTTTTAAAACCTGGACTGATATCAGTGTTTGAGAGTTCAGTAAATCAGTTGAGGAAATGTAAGGAGACATAAGACGTAATTAACTTTACTTCAGCACAGAGACGAGACTTGCCAACAGGAAAACCAGTAAAGGACTTTCTGAATTATATAATGATTGAGAAAACATAGAGGGGTGCAATTAAAATATACTCTACAGTACCTATAAGTGAACTGTGCAAAGCAGCCATAACAACTGAACTATCAGCACTGAACACACAACAAACATTTCTGTTCATGGTTCCTTTGTTGTTTAAAGAGTAGTGACTCAGAGGAACTTGACAGATAAAGACGAATCTGACAGCGCCCTCTGGTGGACAAACTGTAATGCTGACCCTGTTTCAAAATGACCTCAGACATGAACTGTCACTGATCAGGCGCGTCTGCATTTAAATGAATATTGACCGACTCATCCTTCAGGCTCCACCTGCTAAAAGAGTGTACACAGAAGCATCTCATCACTAAGAGGATGAAGCTTCTTGAACTAAAAGGCACCAAAATCAAACACAGCAAACTGGCTGTGTCTTCAGTCTTTGTGCTCATGTATATATCTGCTGAGGGTTTCTGTTCTTTCTGCTGAAGGCCATGACTGGTGCATCATCCAGCTGGGAGTACCGGGGCTGATCTACGGCTTCGATGTTGACACGTCCTTCTTCACTGGAAACCACTCGCCCTACGTCTCCATCCAGGCCGCCTGTCTGGGTACGAGTCAGGACTCTCACACTTTACTCCCTGAACTCCACCTGAAACTCTGTCAAGCAGTTCACACACTAGGTCTCTTTTCACCGAAGCAGCTTGTACCTCTGAAGCCTGACATGACACAAACTCAGCATACGGCCATTAAAACAGCTCCTGTTCCCTACCAGAGCCCCCGCCCACCTTCACCCTGGAGGGAGACCGAACCGGCATGGCCGCCTCCAGCAGTCAGATAGCTGCTGTTGACAAGGTAACACTGACACTACTGCGATCACCATGACAACCTGTAGTCTGGGGGGATCTTTGATAAATGTGATTTGTGGTTTGATTGACAGCTGGGCTCGGAGATGTGGCCAGAGCTTGTGTGTGTGTCTGAGCTGAAGCCTGGATACTCCAACTGCTGCCATAACTACTTTGCTGTGAACTTAAGGCACAGAGTCTCACACTTGCGCCTCAACATGTTCCCAGGTTTGCACACACACACACACACACACACACAGAGTCAAATAACCACCATCATAGTGCATATATTGTTGTACAATACATGTGTGTCATCAGATGGAGGGATAGCCAGACTGCGAGTGTACGGTGTCGGGCAGAGAGACTGGTCGTCTGTCTCCACCAACCAGGACATCGACCTGGTGGCACTGACCAATGGGGGAGTGTGTGTCGGCTACAGCGACGCCCACTTTGGGCATCCACGCAACATGATTGGTTTGTGCATTAGCTTTTTATCCCTATTGTTGTTGTCATAGAGAATGTTATTTATTACCTACCTGAGAGTTCGGGGTCTCTGAAGTCTCAACAAAACTGTAGAAGAGCTGGCACATAAAAAAAAAAAAAAAAACACACTCACTCCTATTCTAGCTAACTGTGGGTGGACTGGTAACTGTGTTTGTAGGTCTTGGTCGAGGTGCCAACATGGCCGACGGATGGGAAACAGCCCGCAGACTGGACAGACCCAAAGAGCTGAAGGTCTGAATGCACACACACACACACACACACACACATACATACACACTAAACATAACCTGACTACACCTGTAAATGCAAGTCTGACAGTCAGGTGTTTCATATGACCCTTTCGAAAAGTGACCTCACGTCCAATATGCGCCCACTACTCAAAAGTCTCTTCACTTTAAACTCTTCCTCCTTTGCCAAACTCTCCTCACTGTTACCTTGAACAGCACCGTTTCCATGTTGGGACGTTGTTACCGTGTCTAATGCTGCTTGTCTTGCAGGTGGACCAGTGGGGGATCCTGCAGGTGCCTGGCTGGGAGTGGGCGGTGTTTCGTCTTGGTCATCCTGGCGTGATCAGCGGTGTTGAGGTCGACACCAACCACTTCAAAGGTCGACACACACCTCGACACACTGTCTTATTTAAATGAAGTAGAAACATAGTCATACCTGGTGTTTTTCCCTCCAGGTAACTTCCCGGACTCCTGCAGGATTGAGGCGTGTACTCTGACCCCCGTGGAGGAAGCTCAGTGCATCAGGACAAAGTGGACCTTGGGGAAGTGGCAGGTTCTTCTCCCCCCTCAGAAAGTAGGTTTATACCGTCACTGAATATCTTTCCCTCTCTACATGAACAGGTTCCTCACTGCTGCCTTCCTCTCTGTGCCCCAGCTCCGCCCTCACCACCGACATCACTACAGAGAGTCGGAGCTGGCTCTGGCCGCACCAGTCAGTCACGTCCGTCTCATCATCGCCCCGGATGGAGGAGTCAGCCGGCTGCGGCTCTGGGGTCGTCCCACGGCGGTCACTGCTCTGCTCAGTCAGCAGAAACCAAAGTCCAAACTGTGACACAGTGAGCGCACGTTGGTGCTCGCCCTCCATCACAGAGGATGTGAAGCTGTTCTGTGTCTGAGGACTTGGAAACCACAAGTCTGTGGGGTACAAATAAAACAGGAAGTCATGTGACAGTCTGATGGTCATCTATGAAATAAACAAGATGCTGTGTGCACACTAACAACAGACTGAGTCAGAGGCGACGCCTTCACACGTCTGGTTTGGTTTGACCAGCAGCCCGACAAAGATGTTCAGGTTGCAGTGACAGAAAACCTGAGCCCCTGGAGCTTCTCAGCTGCTGGTTCCAGTCAGCAGCCAGCTTCCTAATGTAACACGACGTGCATGTAGATGTTCTGAGTGTGGATTTAGATTCAGTAAGCAGACAGTTTAACAGCGAGGCTTGGAGCTGGGGTTATTTGTGTAACCAACGCAACCCAACTTCCCAGGACGTTACAATAAAGTAGAAGCTTGGAGAACAAATGCTACACAGACTAACAGTGAGCACAGAGGGCTGTTCATGTGTCAACCTGCTCTGACCAAACATCTGACCCCCTTGTCCTCAGACTCACCCCAATCTCAGCACTGAGCCTAGACCTGACCTTTGACCCCGCCTGTGCAGCCTCAGCTCAGATGTTGTTTCAGATAAAACCCAACCTGTGACTTCAGCCTGTCTGTGCTGGTTTTCCTCAGCAGGAGGCAGCAGAGACACAGTCAGGACAGACCAGACACGGGGGAAGTTGAGTTCCACATATGAGCTGAGTCTGGGTTTTTTCTCTCTCTGTAGGGGTGAGGTAGGAGGGGGAGCACAGAGGGGAGGAGAGCAGTGTAATGAAAAGGCTTTTAAATTCAATCCAGTTCAAAGTAGCCTATCATTTAGTCCACATCCCAGCAGCAGTGACTCAGACCTGGTGTGTCCACAGCAGTGTGAACACACCAGGTGTCCTCAGACCAGATCTGGACCACCTGTCGTCATTATTCGGCGTCAGCCCCTCTCAGACCGGTAACAGTAAATACAGAGGACAGCGACAGGGGTCAGTGGAGAAACCAGGACGTTTCACTTGTGGTGGATGTTTATGGAGAAGCTGGAAGGAACATATCGTAACCCAGTGGTTTGGGAGGAAGCTGGGCTATTTGACCATCGCACACATGACCTGGGTGTTATTCTTGTGCGCACGTGGCTCATATTTCACTTTACATCTGTGCATGTGTGGCAGTTCAGGAACTCAGCAGCATCAGAAACAGACTGAAATCAAACTCTAGCTAAAGACAATCAGCCCATCAGAAGGTGAACCGACTGTGTTCAGGTCTAAATGCAGCCACATCGTCATTAAAGCTCTAACAGCTAAATCTGTTGGTTCTGCTGAAAATTCACGTTCATAACATCACAAGATTCACTCATCGCTGCTTCTTCCAGGCAGAGTCTCTGTGAAAAGGTTTTCAGTTAAAAGTGTTAAAGTAGTTTACAATAGTAAAAAAGACCAAGTAACTAATTAACCTAGTTACTAAGTAGCTTCGTCCTCCTGTCTGTAGTGTGGGCAGCAGGAGGCGACCGCCCCCTCTGTGGCTGCTGGGCTTTAGTTTTACATAGTTGGACTCTACTGACGGATAGGAAACAGATTTCAAACAACCAGAAACAAACATGAGCCACTAGTGTGGGATGGAGGTGGAGCCGGCTGAGAAATATCAGTTTACCTTTATAAATAACCCTTTGAAATTCCATTTTAAAGGCTTCGGTTAGAGTGGGTGTGTCATGCTGTTCAGCCTGTGGTGGCGAGGAGGTGAAAATGAACGCCCTCCTGCCAGCTGCTGCCTCCAAGGACAGATGGACCTGAAACATGATGGTGTGTGAATGACAGCACAGTGAGTCGGATCACACCATGGTTCCAGCTCTGAGTCAGCACACCACTGATCCTGCTGTAAGGCCGTGTCCACACACGTTTCAGGTGGAACTACACAAAATCTGATTGGACATCCAGGATCCTTTATTTTAAACATTAACACGTGTGTGGACACACCGTGCCTGGGCCAACCCCTTTACTAAAACCGCACGTCCATGTTGGTGTTGTTCCATTTATTTTATTTGTATAGCGCCAAATCACAACAAAGATCATGTCAGGACACTTTACACAGTCCAGTCTAGACCTCACTATTATTATAGAGGGAAAACCAAACAAATCCCCCTTTAATAAGCACTTGGCGACAGTGGGGAGGAAAATTTCCCTTTAACAGAAGGAACCTCCTCTCACCTCACCCCGAACTTGGCTCCTAACTCCAGCCAGTCGCCCTGAGCCAGGGTTCACCTGCCCCAGGCCTTAGCACCAACCACAGAGGGTGGTGCTAACAGGACATATGCTCAGTCCATCACATACTCCAGGACAGGTTTTCCTCCTCCTCCTGGCTGCTACACTCGTGGCTCCTGTCCATCTGACTGATGAGGACACTGACTGTGACCGAGGCCTCATAAACCCGGGCAGATGCAGCCGCAGCATGGCTCAGAGTCAGTGGGGTGGGGGGTGGG
>NW_018128214.1:506994-510226 GCF_001952655.1 Monopterus albus
CCCCCGAGACCCCAGAATCACATTTCCAACAACCCTGGCTGGAGAAATCTGGTAAAACAGGGCCAGTGTGAATCCCCCCGAGAGAAAGCACGGCTTCATCAGCATAACGCTGGAAACCACCCACCCAGCAAGGAGGCCGAGCCGGGTCGCCGCTCCTTCATCCAGAGTGCAGCAGGGAGAGGGATGACGGAGGTGATGAGGGCGGACAGCTGGGACAGTGTTATTAGCCAGAGTCCTCCACCTCCAGCAGCCTTCACTCAAACCACCACACTGCTGTGAACACTTCACACCCACATGCCAGTTCAGCTTCTCCAGCACAGATACAGTTGGAGGCATCAGAGGGATCGTCCTGTCCAGTAATGCCTGAATGTGTTCGCTGCTTGTCCAGCGGGACGTCTTCGCAGTAACGATTATGAATTTCTTTTCATGATAAGTTGGTTTTAAGGAACATGTACAGAAAATACCTGCAGCATCTGTGACACAGAACTACTGCAGCATGTTCAATGTGTCGGAGCCTTCGAACAGCATCCCTGCTCCTGTTCAGACTGTTCACGCTCATGTGAAACTTGTTCTCTGACTTGTTTTAAGAGCTTTCTCAAATCAACATGAATAATCCCCGGTCCCTGTCGAGACACAGGCAGTTACACAACCATCTGGTGTTGTGTTACAAACAAACAAAGGGTGTTCTCAAACGTATTCTTGGTTTCCTCCGGGGCTGGAGTCAGCCTGTCTTGCCTGGGGGTGCACAGTGTATTATTACAGCCAGCATGCACTAGTTTGTCCTGGAGGTTCTGTGTCGTTGTTAACCTGTGGTCCAGAAGTAACCACTCAGTCATAGTGTAACTCAGTACAGCTATCAGAACACAGTGACACCGAACTCGAACATGCTGTTTTACATAGAATTAATAAAGGTGAGTTTATCTCCTCACTGCCACTTTAAATAGCAGTGTGAACAGTGACCCTTAGTTGCACCTGCACAACTGGCACAACTTCATCTGTTGTCACACTGGCAACAGAGGAGGGAACAGCAGGCGTCACACTGGACACATCTGACAGACATGTGGATTGGACTCGGACTTGTGGTGTGTAACACACTACACAGCGGCTCTGCTACACTCGGGCCTCGACAAACTCCACCTCCACTTAACAGAGCTATGCAGGAAAATAAATCAAACTTCAGCTTTAAAGTGTGAACATGTCAATATCTCAACTTCACCTGAACAGCAGAACCTAAAACTAGTGATGGCCTCTGACACCGATGCTCTGATACAAGCTTCTAACTCGAAACAGCATTTTCCTTGAACCACTCCTTCAAAGCTTGCTTTGGTGTGGAAAAAGACACGTGACCGATGACGTCAGAACCAGACACTGCCTCATTCACCTGAGTGAATCATGTGACTGGTTCAAACCAGTCCGTACTGCTTCATTTCTCAATAAAGATCTTTGAATGTCCATCCCGCATACACAATCACACCCTACCATCTTAGCACATCCTCCGTTTCCCCAAGCACGCCTTCTCCCAACTACCAAGTTTACAGAATCAACCGACCAACCAACCAATCAATCTTTAGAAAAATCTATTTACATCATTCACTCATCACATAATTATTAAGACATTGTTTTGCTGTCGAAGCTTTGAATGAACCTGTTTTCGAGACAGTTGATGAAGTGGTTCAGTACTGGTTCATTGCTTCATTTACACATCACTACCTAAAACAGCCACCTGCCTGGGAGGAAGCCCACGCACAGACAAGAAATAGTTCATGGTTCAGTCACAGTGTAAAATAAAAGTCCTGGCACTTCCTATTGTAACACACAACATGTTCCTGCACAGAAAGGTGTCTGATCTGTCCAGGAAACTCACTCCCATGAAAACACATCCTCAACATGTTGTTAACAACACAGAGACACTGGACTTGGCCATCTGTACCCACCAAAATAAGAGCACTATTGTGTGTTAAAAGCTACAGTGTCCAGCTGTTTTTAGAAAAACACAAAGCCTCTGTAGACTAACGTACAAACTGGATATGTTCCTAACATGCACAAACCCTGACACCTCCAGGACTCGTTCCAGGTGGAAAACCCTGGAACGTGTTTCGATCACTGCAGTGACTTTCCCTGCGGATTCCAGCGGCTCCTTTCCACATCCCATTATCAGCTAAAGGCCAGAGATGAGCCCTCATCAGTCTCCTACTATCGATCCTCCTCACCTTGGAATGAACACGTCCTTTAGTACGAACAGCTGCCGATCTCCTCCAGCCATTATACTGAGAAACACAGAGTCAGCAGGACGCGAGGCTGCAGAGCGGGTCTGCTCGTTTCACTGTGAAATGAAGAATAAGAACAGACAAGGAGGAGAGCAGTGTCAGAGCTTTGTTTATGTGAAGTGATGCTGTTTGTGCAGCCTCTGCAGGACTGACTGCTCATAACTGACAGACAGGAGCTGGAGGCGACCATGTGTGATGAACAAGCTGAAGAACAGGAACCAGCTCAGAACAAGAAGTGTCCCTCATCTTCATCAGACTGCAGTGTTTATTTCCAGTGTGTGGTCATTGTGCCTGATGTTAATGATCACCCACATCAAACTGTGATAGTCCACCTTCTCTTGGAGCCCGACAGACACTGGCCTTACACTGTAACAAACGGCCAAATTCCAACAGTAACGTACTGTTTTCCATTAAAACGGTACTATACTGCTGACAACAATGACTTCTGGGAAATATTTAAGGGCAGCCCGCCCTTTCCCATAAAATACCGCGATATACTGTAAATAGCGTTGCATTCTGGGAGTGATGTTAGAATCAACGGCAGAAAAGTGGCGCAAATACGGAACGTTACTGTATTTCTCAAGGTTTCACGCAGAGCAGACTTGGAGCCAATTTTCATTTGGTGGATTTCCCATTTGATTCCTACATTTTTGAAGCACATCCCAGAGTAAGGTGAATTACATTCCCTCTGTCTGCTGATGTTTTCTTACTAACGTCATATTAGCTAGCTACCAAATAAACTGTAACTGATCGGTAACGTTAGCTAACAGCTAAGCTAGCTTGACGCACACACTATGCTGTGACCAGCAAGTAACTCGCAGGACATTTACTTTTTCTTTATTGTTTAGTAGGTACGCCTGATTAATGTTACTGAATATTTAAAATACATTAGTCTTATGGTTTCTTTGTTCAGCTAGAAGTATTATTGTGCTTCTGTTTTGGGGATTTCAGAATTTCTCCTGTCT
>NW_018128214.1:511256-512352 GCF_001952655.1 Monopterus albus
GTTTTCAGTGTACTACATATTTAATCTGCAGTACCAAGAGGAGGCTGCCTGTACACTAGAATTTATTCAAAGGTAAGGTTTGTGTTGTCCAACAGACCTGTTTCACAGCAGTCATTTTGACATGAAATTGTAGGGTAAACACAGGTGTTATTGATGATATTAAACTTCAATCCCATTAATGTCTAATCGAGCCAGGGTCCTGGTATAGTAATACTAACTCACTGAAAATATTGCAACACATAAATAGAACAGAACCACAACTAATGTCAGTAGTAATACCTGTGTTTACCTGCTATTTCATGTCAGAGCATGGCTGCTCTGAAAAAGGTCTGCTGTTCTCTTTACTTGTCTCTAGCTGCTTGGTCATCATATCCAATTTACTTATGATTGTTTAAGTAAATATATAAGCACCAGTAGTCATCCCAACAATATCTTCACAACATTGATATTATGGTATTCCATTAAAAATGTTTTGATCATATGTACTATGTCATATAATAGCAGACTTTCAGCTTCAGCCTCTAATCTTGGACTAATATGTTTTTCAGGTGATTCATTAGAATCAACCAAGAAAGAGGGACCAAGGCCAGCCGGGGTACGATAGTGTCCAAGAGGACAGGGAAGGTTGTTCAGAAGAAGTCTGTCACAGTCAACCCCCATGTGTCCACTCTTCTGAAAAATCTCATAGACTTTGAATGGCATTTCATTGGCCAGTAAGCGATCACTACCCTGTTCACATCAACACAGCCACGGTTAGTTCCCAATTTTTGTCCTAGATTATATACATGTTTTCCTGTCTACTAAATATGCTACTCACCATTTGAAAAATGTGGGTATTTATGCTATAGAAGACTGAAGAAAAGCTATGTGAACCAGAAGGGAATATGTTCACTTGTCCCAGGACAGGAATGTTCTTGTATATGTTTAGTTTTACCTTTAAAGGTCACTTTGTATAAAACAGTCAGCAGAACTGCACTTGATAAGATCAAATCTGAAAGAACTCAGAGTAATCTCTTTCTGTTTTAAAATAACCATTTCAGTTCAACTAGGAGTTAACCTAAGATTGTTGTCTTATTCTGAAGGGAGGATGTGTCTT
>NW_018128214.1:516768-523196 GCF_001952655.1 Monopterus albus
ACACCCTCCAGTCCCCCTTCTTAAAAAGAGGGACCACCACCCCGGTCTGCCAGTCCAGAGGCACTGTCCCCGACCGCCGTCATCTGATGCTCATAGATGATGTATTGTACAAGTTAATGGAATAAGGCAGGAAAGATTTCCTATAACGTGCTTTACAACAACGAAGCTGTCTAAACCTTTTAGAAAAGGAGCTCCGCTGTCTATCCAGCACAGGATGGAGAGGATGGTCAGAGTTATCCATAACTGATAACAGTTTGTTTAGTGTCCTCCTCTCCATCACTGCCTCTCGCTCTCTTTGTTTTGACAGTGGCATTGCCACATTAAGCCACAAGAGAACTGGTATTATTAACTTTATAAGCGTTAGCTTGGAGTGTATACTGTACATTCCTGATTGTATAGTTTATTTATTATTATGATTGTTTGTTGTTGTTTGACAGTGGCGACACTGGAATAATGCTGCAGAGAGGAACAGCGATAACCAAAGTAATGGTCATCTCTCCTGGATCCACAAGAACATTTATTTTTCTACATTTTTTGTATATATGTTGATATTGACATTGCTCTTTGAAATAAAGATATTTAATTTGGAAGTTTTTATTGCTTATTTTGCATAATATTCACAATAATGCATATCTTATGCAATTGTCTATAGCCCTGAGAAATAACGGTATACTGCTGGCGTCCCTGCTGCCAGCTCTTTACTGTTATTTTACAGGAAAACTGTTTACAGTGTAGACAAGAGGCTGTTAACTAGGGGAAACCAAAACATCTGGGCAATGATCTGTGTGTGGATCGAATTTTGCCGCAATGTGTTGGCAGATATAAAGCTCAAATCTCCACACAATTTGTGGCTAGTGTTGGAGTTGTGAAAGTTTGTGAGTTATGTATTTCCAAAAAGAGGAATCGCTTAAACCCCAACACTGTTGAAAAAATACAGTTTTTAAATAAAAGTGAATGACGTGTCCCCCTACTTGAGTTGCACAAGCACCTTCACTGCCCTTCTCTGTTCACAAGCACATTCACTTTCCTCTTTCTTGTTGACTGCCACAGTTTGAAAACATAACTGTCCCCCTGTCATTATTATATGACGTTTTAAAGCATTGATGTAAAGCAGGAGGTTCACTGTGGTGTGTGTACCACTACCACGGAACATCGATTAGAATGTATCAGCCAAGAAACTCTTATGCACACAATTTACAAACAAGCACAAGCACGTTAATAAGGGGAGACAAAAACACATGGTTTGAATAGGGTGTTATCTTGTGCTCAAGAGGAAAATGCATAGTTAA
The DNA here is from genome assembly GCF_001952655.1 of Monopterus albus. NCBI lineage: Eukaryota > Metazoa > Chordata > Actinopteri > Synbranchiformes > Synbranchidae > Monopterus > Monopterus albus. The sequence goes on from NW_018128214.1 coordinate 518,058, forward strand.
ATGGCAGTCATTATTCCCATGCCCAAACTGTGGCGAGACAGCTTTGAGAGTATCACATCCAGTTAAAGGACTACACACATCTGCCTGTCTTACATCCTTTGACCAGCAGGGGGGCTGTGAGCGCATGAAGCCTAGAGAAATGAACGTGTTTGCGAACCAATTGGCTGGAAGGCTTCAATAATTCAGGAAGCTTCATCTCGCCATCACTAGAAAAAATGTAAAATCATTCTCCAAAAACACAACATAGACACTGCAACCATCAACAGAACTGCTGTAGCCTACACCGCTCAGTAAAACTCAGCTAGGCCAGAACCTCGATCCCCTTTAAATCCCAAAGGCTCTGCCCCCTGCCAATGAAGTCACACCAGAATTTAATCACATGGCACACACCTAACCTTAACTCACAAAAGCCGACAGGCAACGACACTGCCCACCTACATTGCAGGCTTCCTTATGTGTGCGTGTACATCCGCACGCCCCACGTACTCAGTCAGCAATTTGTGACAGGGCTACTCCGCCACAATCTGAAACCTGAGCATTCAGTGCAGACAATCAGGGAGAGCCTGAAAACCAACCTCTAACTTCTGGTAACATCAACAGTTCATGTTCCTGGAAGTCAGGAAACCCTGCAGGGTCACGTCACAGAGCACAGAGCAGTGACCCACTGCTGTTTGGTTCTGAGGACTTGTGGCTTAACATTTTCATCTGCTCAGGTGTTTCTGGTAGTTTTTAAGGATCCATTTTAGTCCATAATGCAAAAATCACACCCTGTGATTGTGCACTTATTTTACAACCAAATTCCAGAGATCTTTTCATATATTTCACCTTCGTTTTACAGGAAGCATCTTCAGATGCACGGTCTCTTATACATACGTACATACATACATTCACACAGAAAATCATGTAGCACAGTGACACAGAGGAATACATTCACACAGAAATCATGTAGCACAGTGACACAGAGGAGAAACTGAGTATTTCGCTATGTTCATCAATAATCCGTCCCAGTCAGCTGATGTTTCCTCGCAGGCGGGAGACGTCTGTGTTCAGGCTCGGCTGTGCTGAGGCAGGGCAGAGCGAACTGGCAGATTTCAGAAAGGCCAGTCAATCTGTGTAAGACTGTGTGTTTGTGCTCATGCCACCAGGAAGCTGGCCAATCAACAGCCAGTGTCCTCCCCTGCTTCACTCCACACAGGCCATCAGTATGCAGAACACACGCTCTGTGTTCACTTCATCTTCCCGTCACACTCTGCTGCTCGCCGCCCGCCCAGCCCTGCAGCGTCTGCAGGCGGCTGCAGTGCAGAGCCGGAGTTCAGTGGGTTCACAGGGATTGACATGTTTTAAAAGAGGCGGTGGTGGTGTGTATTGATTCAACAGTCAGTCCAAACAGAAGCATTATGTGGGGAGGAGAGAGCCCAGCTTGTGCCGCTCGTGTTTCACCGCTACGCTCCAGTCCTGGAGCTGAACATCATTTGTCTGAAAAATAAACAGAAGAGGCCTGAGGGAGCCGGGAGGCCATCCCCACGCTTCCTCTTCTTCTGCTAAACACTTAAGGAGTAGTATCCTGGAGCTCAAATGTCCCCAGACTGGATTCAATACCACAGCTCCCAGAAAGACCAGTAGGTAGGTAGGTAGGTACTTTACTGATCCCACAGTGGGGACATTTCTGAGTAAAGTAAAGTAAAGTAAAAGTACTCATTATGCAGCAGTTCTTTTATTTGTAGTTATGTATTTATACTTCTTTAATTACTCCTAATATCACTGTACTAGAAATGTGCAGTGACATTAGTTGTATTCAAGTCAGATCTTTTTTCTTTTGTCCAGCTATAAAACCCAAACAGGATCAGAGCCTGAGTAGAAAATAAAACTTCACTCAGTCATATATGACTGACTGACAACTGATTATAACTGCGCACAGTTCCTCTGACTGTCCAGACTGAAAGATTGCTCCGGTCCTGTGAAGCTCGCTCAGCGTGGGAAATGTTATCTGAGCCAAGCAGCATCACCTTCGGCCTGATAGAGCAGGTCAGGTTACAGATGAAGACACCGAGCTGCTCCACCAGCAGACCGACCACTGAACCGGAGGCCGACTGACGAACAGCTTGTGTCTTCTTACATATAGATACCTGCACTCAGAGATGCCAACTCCTTTAATGCCAACATAACAAACAGCCAAGTGTAAGAAGGTCAAAGGTCAGAGGTCAGAGCTCCAGATGAAACATCAGACCCTCTAAGTGTGTTTTCATCTGGTGCATGAAACATCCAGAATGTAAACATTGGTAAGTTACAAAAAGCTGAAGCTCAAAGTGAAACAGACTCAGTGCTGATGTACATGAATCATGTGACTTAGGCGTCACTGGTCGCTTCCACTTCAGTGTGTGGTGATGAGGCTGTGACCTTCCTCACAAGAACACATGAAACTTTTAGCAACATCAGATTTCCATCATGTTTTCCATCGCCTGAGCTTTGGCTGAGCTCTTCTTCTTCTGCAGTGGCTTAATGGTGCCAACCAGAGAATCGGCTCCACGCAGCTGGAGGGCAGACACAGGACGTCAGTCAGGGGTCGCTGCTGTGTCAGGATGTAAACCTCAAGAAGAGAGAGAGAGACGTCACCACACAGATGGACGTACCGATAATGAGCGAATGAAAGCGGCAGGACACACTGAGTTCTTCTGTCCAGGAGCAGTGTGTCCCAGAGGTCAGAGGTCACGATAGGACAGGTGCAACATGTGTGTGCTCCTATCTCTGTGAGGACACTCCCTGACAGAATGCATCCCCTAACCGTCCCCTGTTCTTCAGCCCTGTTGGTTTCAGTCACGACCCTGGTCTCTGTATTTTTACAACAAAACCTCAGAATGACAAGCAGAGAAGCTGAACCAAAGTTACAGAGAATATCAGGCCCTCGGTGTGGACAACGCTTTGGAGCCACGAGTCTGTGTCAGAGCTGTTGATGGCACTGAAACGAGACTCAGAGTGCAGCACTGACCACAACTGAACAAAAGTAACACTGCCAGTGGTGTGTCCTCATCATCCAGACGGCGAGGACCAGCCACAGTATCCTCACTCCCAGGTATAAACCTCACCCCAGTCCTCACAGACCTGCAGACACGCACAGCGCACACACACCTTTAACGAGTCCCTGCTGGCGTTGGAGCAAAGAGACAACAGCATCACACTGAGTCTCCTGTGGGGCTTTAATGGGCGCAGATGTTCACGGCTTCAGTTACTGACTCTGTGTGTGTGTGTGTGTGTGTGTGTGAGTCATGCCCCCTAATTTAAAGCTCACTATTAGCGTCAGACACCCCCCCCCCCCCCCCCGCCCCCCACGAAACCCACACGGTGTTCCTAATATATAAACAACAATAGGTGTCTGCTCTTTAGGGCTTATCCAGGACTGTCCCTAAATGCTGGGCCTTGCTGTTTCACCTTGTTTTTCACAGGACGACGAGGCTGGTGCTGACTGAGATGCTGACTCGAGCATCCTGCATGAATGATAAATGTCACTTGGACATATTAGCTGTGACACGCTGGGAGCAAATAAAACAGCGTCACTAGATCGCTGTCACTGCACACTCACTGCCTGTGCTCATGTTGTGAGCTGAGACTCTGGCTGTCTGGTTCAGTGCCTAGTGAAGTTTGTCTCCACAGACACTGATCTGCTGCTGTGAACAGGCTCAGGTCACTAGAGGAGGCCCAGCCGAGCTGGAGAGTCGAACACCTGCCAGGAAACGTTCACAGTTAGACTGTGAGCCACATAACAAGGGGCCAGGTCTGGCACTAAATGAGAATTTAATCAGCAGAAAAGATGTGATACAAACACACACAGCAGCACAGGCTCAGATGTGATGTGACCATTTCTAATAAAATGTTATTACCGGTCGAGACCGGAGCAGCTTCTGGCTGTGGATGTCTTCACAGAGACTGAGTTCATTACAACTTAATATGAGCTGAGTGCTTATGACGCAGCTCTGCTTCACAGTGACAAACTGAAAACAAACCGGTCTGTGTGAGGTCCTCTCTGTGTGTGGGCCTGGTCCTACAGCAGACATGTCTCCAGTGCAGCTGCATCACGCTGATCAGTTCGGACTTCACTGCTGTTCGTCTGTGAGGATCGATGGTGGCAGAGACACTATTAAACTGACTTTTCTGACGTTTGCTGGACAAACATGCAGAGTTAAACAAGCTGAAAACATCCGTCTCCCTCCACTAATTACAGCTCGTTTGGAGCCTCTCTGATAATTAGCATGTGCTTCTCATAATCCTGTGCTGCTGCCCTGAGAGGGAAGCTGCCTGCAGGCTGAGCTCCTCTGGGAACACTGGCTAATGCAGACTGTCAGAGGACGGCAGAGGTATGGATCCACCTGCTGCAGCTGATTAGCTCTGTGTGTCGATACACCTGAGCTCTACTGAGGTCAGACTGCTGCTCCTGCGCCCTGACACAAAATTAAAGCCATATTTATGTTGAACAACAGTTTCTCTTTTACACTGTTTGATTGTTTGTTGTTGACACACATTTCTCTGCTGCGTTGTTTGTTAACAATAATGAAACTCACATGGTTCAGACACCAAACGATAGCTAGCTTGAGCCACCTACACTTACCAGTTTGTTCCCATGAAGCTCAGTTCTGCTGAAATCAATCGATGGAAATTCATGACTGGAAATGCAGGTAAAGACATTTGTGACAGGAAACGTGCACGAGGAAGTTAGGGATGGCTTTTGAGCAGCCTTTTGGTGGCTACTCCTAAACGGTGGAGCACTGCCAGCTGACATTCACTGTGTTACAGATCCAGCACTAAAGGCCTGTTTATTTACACTGGCTTTGTGTATTTGTTTGTGTTATCATTTTAAAATGTGAGTACAGTACGTTGCTGTGTAACATGAGGATTTGTGTGGGCTGCTGAGGGGTTTGTGTGTTTGTGAAACTCTGCTCCACCCTGTGTGGCCCACACAGCGACTGCCCGTCACCTTGCTTTTATTTTGAAATCCCGCAGACAGACAAACTAAACTGCTGTCAGGTTTGAGCCTGTCGTTCCTTTTTCCTGCTCTCCACCTTGTCTCGACTTCCCAGACTCCGCCGGTGGCCTTGAACCGCCCCATGGCTCCCCTCTTTACCCGTCATTGACCTCTGACCCCACACC
>NW_018128214.1:523208-543503 GCF_001952655.1 Monopterus albus
TCAGCAGGAGCTGAGGAGTAGGTGTCCAAAGTGATGAAGAAGCAGAAGGAGCCGGTTTGTTCTGACACAAGTAAAGAGTATCCTGCTGGTTCAAGCACTTCACTCTGGCTCCAGTGACGCTGAGCCACTTCTTCTCCAGCCTGATGCGGCGCTTATATTAGCTGTTTTCAGTTTGGACTTGGAGGTTGGTGGTGGTATGGGGGGTCACTCAGACCCATCAGCCCAAAGGAGGAGGAGGAGGAGGAGGGAGGCACCAAACAAAGTTGATGAACAGGCCTGGAATCAGAAATATGAGCCATATTTCTATGGAACAACTGTTTCCTTTTTTACACTGTTTGATTGTTTGTTGTTGACACAGATTTCTCTGCTGCGTTGTTTGTCAACAATAATGAAGCACACATGATTCAGACACCAAAAGCTAACTGGCTTGTACCAAGCCCCGGTCCCCTGCGGACTGGCGGTGTCCTTCCTCACTGGACTACTCTCAGCACTGAGCAACAACCAGACCCACAAAGAAGGTTAGACTGAAGGAGGAAACTTCCTCAGTCTGCACAGAGAAGAACTGGGACAGGACGACTTCAGGTCTCTGGTTTTACACTCATGTCCCTGCTGAGCTCTTTTGCAGCTTCGTCATTTCCCACACAGGAAGGTGAAGCCATCCTGTTGGTTCAGATGGCTCAGTGGTTATTGCTCAGGACTTTTCCTCCATTGACTCAGGTTGGGAAATAAGTGGTTTTTTTCCCCCATGCTGACAGGATTTCAATCCACAGCTGCTTGTGAAGCAGCTCAGCTCTCAGGGCGTTCACAGGGGAAATCGTTTGGTGTCATGTTCGTGGGGGGGTGAGCGGTCTGGGCTCCTGGTTTCCACCTAGGAGCTCATCACTCAACAGCAGCTTCATGAAACAGACAGTGCAGATTTTTTAATACCAGTGGTGATGAGGAAATGATGTAAGTCCACTACTTGTTCATTGCCAAACCTACAAACAGCTGAACAGACTGATGGACCTTCTGAGCTGCCTCCACTCTCTCACACATGCTAGCTTGATCTTACCTGGTTTGGTGGTGGTAGCAGATTCTGCCTTTTACCCAGATGATGCAGGTTCAGCTCCACCTATGCCATAAGACTGTACGACTAGCCTTTTTTCTGCCTCAGACCTGCTGTCAGGACTCCACCCATGTTCTGATCTGTGCCCATGAGGAGACCTGTAAATCATTAGACTATGGGTGTGTTACAGATTCATTTTCTGTCATACTACAACCTGCTGGTAGTACTGGACTAGATCCAAACCTTGGATCCAGACTTGTTTGCTCTAACATAGAGCAGAGAATCCATAATTCATGCGGGGCCCTGCATGAGCTCATTACACTCCGCACAGCAGAGACGGCCTCGTGGTAAATGTGAGCCGCCCTGGCTCTGCTGTGACGGAGCTGAGGATCAAACTGCTCTGAGGCCAGTTTGCAGCCACATCACCAGTGTGACCAGTGACTAACATGATGATATCCATTCATCGACATATTCAACTGCTAACTAACACGTAAAACCTAAACTGTGCTTCCGGATTTTACACATTAAAGACTGATTGGACCTTTTAATTAAAAGTTCCTTTTACATCGACGTCACTTTTCTGCAGCCTTCTAGTTTATAGATTTTTCTCTTACTGCCCCGCAGAACAGTTGTGATTAGAAAAAGGATCTTCCAGTTTTTTAACCAAGGACGGACTATACTGTAATATCTGTGAGTACTAGACGGGTATTTGAGAGGGAAACAAATCCAAGATCTTAAGAATAAAGTGAAAATGACTGGATCAAGTTGCTGTGAAGAGTTTTGTTTTGTCAAGAAACACACGGCATGAGGCAAATGTCTCATAACAAGACTCTTTCTCATAAAATTACAGTTCAATTCTTATGTCATTTTTAAAAAATATATAGATTTTTCTTAGAATATTACACTTCTAAGACTTAACGCTTAAATCTCACTTTTCCACACTCCCAGCTAGGAATTTGTTACAAGAACGTTCCCATTACGTTTCAGTTTGTTTAGGAAAATGTTACTTTAGAATGTTCAACTGACGTTTTCAGTGGCAAGTTTTTAAAAAGTTCCTATAACGTTCGTATCATGGGTGTAAAAACGTTTCAAGGTAACGTTCTTGGAAAATTACAAATATATTCAGAATGTTTTAACCCATTGTTGCCATAACGTTTTAGTTTTTCAAACATTCCTACAACATTCTTTTGGTGGGTATAATAATAATAATAATGATGTTTTTCTGACCAAATGTTCCTAAACCATTTCCCTACGTTTTTAGTGGGAAGGTTTTCATGATTTTTTTCTCGGTACAGGAACATTTGTTACACGTTCTTAAAACAACACTTAAACATTAAAGGTTTTTAAATTCTGAGGGTGTGAGAAGATTTTAGTGTTTTTACAACACCACCAGCCTAAAGTTCATACAACATAAAAAAATATGCATGTGTTCTTTGGGACAATAACATTTCCAGTCATTTTAAAACATTTAAACATTTGTTATGCAGGCCAACAAATCGGTCAACAAGTTTCAACAAACTCTACAACTTTGTTTTGGATAACAGAAAACAATTTTACATTCTACAATTTAAATGGAGAAACAGTATACTTTTCTGATAAAACAGTCGGTAACAATCCGCACAGCCTCACCACTTCAATGTCTGTCCTCAGATTGCGGACGTGCACTAACCACCTACAAAAAAGTGCAGTAAATAAACTGTTTGATGGATTTAACAAATCCATAATTACTAACCTGAATTCCCCCCGTGGGGTGCACACTTTAACGTCTCTGCAACAAAGTGTTCAAAGCCCTGCTGGGCCACTGCCGGATGTATTTTGTAAAATGCATCTTAGAAGAACAGAGAAAAAAGAAAGTAGTGTTATTATTATGGCCATGTTATGTGATGTGTTGTGATGCTTTTGGTAGGTAACTCTTTTCTTTCCACTCTGCTATCCAGTTGTTTTTTTAGTGTGTCAGGGTATATTTTAAAGTAGATGTACTTCATCCCTGACCTTTCTTCCAAGTCAACCTTTCTGCAGGTTCCAAGCAGACTATTTGCTGTCGTCGGTAGCTCTGGGTGGCCATGCTCCCCCAACATTTGTAAAACATCATCAGCTGCATTGTGTTTAACATGACACTCATTTGCCCATTGAGCAAGACTACGTCTCAGTTCTGAGCTTGTTTTCTTGTTACAGTTGCTGCTCTTCTGTACATCAAGTTCAACATCATCAGCCAGAGGCTGTTCTTGCACAGTGTCTCCATCACCACTGAGTGTGTGTGTTTGTTCAGGGGAGAACTGTACTTGACTTGGTGCCAAAGGCCCAGATGTAACCGTGTCATGACCTACTGTGTGTGTGAACACAGTCAATGTTGGCTTTTCTAACAAAGACTCAGTTGTCACTGCTGGGTGGCATGACAGCTTATGAAAAGAGCAGGTTGCCACTGCTGCATGCCTTGAACTCTGGTCTTGCAATCTTTTGGTCCCTTTCCAACGGACGTTGTATGAATTGCTCAATAGCATATTATCACCACATCACCACCAAGTTGTAACTAAACAGATATGGTAAAATGCCATAGCAAGAGCCACGAAGATAATCTCAAAGCCAAGAAACAAATTTAACTTTCCAAGTCAAATCATTCTCAAAAAGACCCCAACTAGTTAGAAGCCATGACTCACTGCTGCCCACTAAAAGACAGAAACAGGAAACAAAAACATTAGTGAAGACATTAAACAGGTACCATGATAAACAATGGATACATGCCAACATCAATAGTCGATGTGAAAATGCAATAAACAAGTGAGTAGATATTGCTACAGATTCGGGCTACAGTGTTCGTTTTTAAATGGTCAGTTTTGTGTGATTCTTTCACATTTGTATTCGCAGAGAGACCCACTATCAAGCACTCTACATCACTCCACTTCTTAGATGTTTTTTGAATGCTTAGAAATTCTCCATGACCACTTAAGTACCCCTGAATAAACAACATTGCCTGAATGTTATCAAAGGCACATTGCATTGACAACATTCTGAGAAGGTTCTCGAAACGTTGCAGCCAGAACATTTTAGTTTCGTCAAATATGCAACGTTGCTTCAATGTTCACAAACAAACACAATGTTTTAAGAATGTTTATTGAATATTTCAGTTAGAACGTTATAAATTGCTGGAGAAATAACATTCCAACCACCTTTTTTTATCAGTGAAAACACCCTTAGAACATTAATGTAATGTTTTCAACTAAAGTTTCATCTGTAACCTTTGTAGAACTCGTAGAGAATGTTACTAAAAGTTGTGGGAACGTTCCTTCCCACATTCCCAGATGATGATTCTCACTATAACAATAATGTGTCTGGTTTTATGATGCACTTGTCACATTCTACAGATTTATTTTTCCATGTTAAGATTTTTATTGATGCATCTAGATGTCAGCTCCTCCCCAGTGTCACACCTGGTCCTCTGTACCTGAGAAGTGAGCTCATATTGACTCAGACTTCACACAGAGGCAGCAACGCAGAAACTGCTGACAACAGAGAGGTGGGCTGAGGAGGCCGGGTGCGCCCTGTGAGCAACAGGAAGCTCCGACAGTGGTGAGTAAACATCCGCTGACAACCTGCCGGTGAACTCGGTGAACTTGGCCGGCCCAGCAGGGGATCCGTTCCTGTCTGATTAAAAATGCATTGAAGCGCCGGGTGCCCCGGGCTGCAGGCCGTTTGAAGCTCTGCTGCTGTGATGCTGAACGTGGCCTGGTTCAGGAAGAAGGGTGACGACAGAGGAGAGAGGAAGCTGCTAACGAGGCTTCCAGCTCTGCAGGCAGAAACACTGAGTGTGGGCAGATGAGACCACCTGTGAGTTCACTCTGGGTCTCAGTCTGTGGGTGAACTGATCATAGAACCAACAAGAAAGGCCAGTAAAGTCTGATCTACCACGTGGCTGCTGACCTGGTCAGTAGTGAGCTTGCTTGAATGTCAACGGAGCAGTGTCTTTACATTTACATCAGTCTGAGATGTGACAGAGCAAAGCTGCACCACACCGTGTGCACCCTGTCACCTTCTGTCGGCCAACACTGGTGCTTTGTGCTCGGGCCAGAGAATCACCAAAGTTATTTTAATTGATCTTAAACAATCAATTCAACTTAAACTTAAAAGATTAAACAAAAGTTCAGCAAGTGAACGAGCTGAGTGCACCACCCGCAGAGCACCAGTAAACTGCAAACACTGTCAATGGTTCCAGCAACAAAGTGAAGTTCAGCCCAAACTGCTGAGTTGCCTCAGCTCCTGTTGGCACGGTGATGCAGTGAAGCCCTGCAGGAGTCTGACAGGATGACCTTTTCCTCTGTGGTTAGAGGACCTGTGTCAATGGGTTGTTCATCTTCAGGAGGCCATGTCTCACCTGGGGGGCCTTTGCAGCAGCTACCAGTGCCCCCCCTCCAGTCATCCATCACTGTAGCAGGACGGGAGCAGGGCAGCTCAGCCAGGGGTCTGAGCTGAGGCTGAATCCATCACTGTACTGGAGCTGACCCTTCCACTGAGCCTCAGCAACGCACAGACACTCCACGCTGCAGGTCTGCCAGGTCCACCCCAGACAGACTCTGCTGTCCCGGGACCAGTGTAGGTGAAGGGTCTGACAGGTGGGACTCCTTCACTGTAACTGTAGGAAGCAACGGGAGCCCTGACCATCAGTGTCTGTGCCTCGTGGTGCAGACACACATTGTATGTAGCAATTTCCTGTTATAGTTTTATGTGCCTGAAGTGCATATGACCTAAAACCTGTGTCCTCACAGTAATACTCCTGTTTTTGACTTGAACAAACACAATTTCTCATTTTCTATTGTCCCCGGGAGACAAGGAGCAGACTCACGAGGGAGGTTTATCAGAAGGAAGCCTGGACACAAAATCAACAGCTGATCGCAGCAGCTGGCTAAACCCACGTCTCCATCTTTGTTATCTGCCAAAGGTGCATCTGGAGCCACACTGAGCAGCACATGGAGGCCGATGGCGCTATGTTCCCACCCTGGTATCAGGCTAATGAACACACTGGCACCAGGCTGCTGCGCCAGGCCTCAGCTCCCGACCAGCACACCGGCCACAGGGGCCTCAGTGATCAATGAGCCGATCAATAAACCAGCAGCAGCTCAGTTTTGGTTCACATGGTTTCACATATTAACCAGCATTTGATGGAGCAGCTGAACCTCGTCCTCTGGCGACACAATCGATCATGTTAATCGGTCGTCACAGGTCTGGCTCCCACTGAGGGAGACACACTGAACGTCCACAAATATGTGAACGTCATCTGTATTTTCTTTCTTTCTTTTTTTAAACTTAGGTGTAAATGCCATTTAAATTAATTTTCACAAAGAGAGAGAAGTCCAGAGGGGCAGAATGTTCGCTCAGTGTTTTTACAGACAATCTGACCATTAATAAACCAGATTGAGCGGAAAAGGTTTTGAACAAAGAAGCCAAAGAACAGGAAGAAGAGACCTTCCAAACTGTCAGAAGTGTGTTCAGCTCCTGTTTCGTCTGCGACTCCTCTGGAGAGGTAATGCATCAAAGCGACAGGCCAATCAACAGCTAAGCCGCTCTCCCCCCACATGATTAACTGTAATTAATCTGGTTACTGCATGAAGTGTGAAGCCGCCTCGTTTGTCTTCGTTACGTAACTGCAGGAAGCTGACGTCCTGCTGCTCAGCCGAGCTCGAACCTGCAGCAAGAGCTGCTTTAGTCTTTTCAACCAGCAGAGACACAGTTTGAATCTGAACCAGAGCAGCAGGTTTTATCCATGAATCCTTTTTGTCTTTAACATTGTTTTATGTACTTGCACTTTCATATGAGCACTACAATATGTGTTGTACATTTGGGAGCTGGATTCAGTCCATGAGCGCCATGACCTCACCTCAAACTGTACACCACAGGACAGCTGTTCAGAAAACCGGCCAGGTTTGAAAGCTGGCCCAGGGTAAACACTCAGGGCTAAAACCAGGCTTCAGGCTGAGTCACGCTCAACAAGAACTGGGTCGTATGAGGTGTTTACATTTGGTCCAAACAGCAGCTTTAGAGCACGGGGTGAAAGACCACGTCCATCCACATGCAGTGGAAATTTTAACTGAGTTTCAGGAAACTCAGAAAATGGAAATTAAATCTCATTTCTGCCCATTAGTGTTATGAGAAGATGTTTTATCAAGATAAACAGTGATGGAGCTGATTGTCCAGTTGGTGCCATTAAATCACAGCAGACGATGATGTGATTAAAGACTCCAGTCAAACCTGAAACTGGACATCTGATGTTCAGGTCAGATGTGGTATGTCGGTCATCATCCCTTTACTGCGTCTCTTTCCATTTTACTTTGTCCTGTTGTTCTTTTATCAACACACCAAGTTTTCCGCCTCAGCCAAGTGTAAAAACCTCCAGATTTAGTTGGAGCTTCGTTTGTTTGGTTTGACCGGGCTGGTTGATGCTCTGCCCTGGAGAAGAAGCTCCGTGACTAGATGCCTATTGGTGAAATGCATCTTGGGAGCTGGTGTCTCTCCTTTAGGCTTCCTGTGCGTTTAACTTCACCACAGAACCAGAACAGTTGTCAGAGGCCAGCACTCACTACGGGAACATCAACCCAATTAATGAGCCAGATCTACAATAAAGGAGCAGTCAGTCATTTTTTATGGAGGAAAGTTCCAAAGCTCCTCAGACTGTGATGGTCCTGATGATGGAGCAGAGCAAGTGGAAGACATAAAAACCACAGAAGAAGTTTTTTTAATGAAGAGCTGAGGCAGTAAAACTGAAGCTTTCCCGTCTTCCTGCCAGAAGATCCTTTCTGTCGGCCATATGTCCGTTCGTCACCGTTGTTAAGTTTTATGACGCCTCACAGATAAGCTCCCATCACACACTGGTGTGTATCAAACACACACACACACACACACGTCTCCTGTCAGAAACTCTGGTCTTTTTACAGCATCAGTGTTCAGCCCGTCCGACACCAACAGCTGCCGTGATGACAGATATATGATCGCCGTAATAAAACTGGAAAATGCCACATTAAGTGATATTTTATGTGATGCTGTTAATTTAAAAAGGTCAGTGGAACAAATCCATTCGGTCGGGTAGAACGATCAGCACGGAGCAGGGGGAAGAGAGCGAAGGTCGGTGGGCAATAAAGGACCAGACCGTGGTCTCCTGCTGTCGAACTCAGTGCTGAGAGCAGTGACTGGCTTGTTTAAACTCTAAGATAACGTCGTCTTCCCAGAGGGACGTGTTAATTATAACCTAGCCTCAGCTCCCATGAAGCACCTGCATAGCTCTTAGATCAACACGGTGATGCCCCAAGAGGTGTGTGCAAAGGCCAGGGGAGGAAGGGTCACATGAGAGGTCAAAGGTCGGGACGTCCATCCTCTCGTTCACCAGCAGCAGCTGAGGAGATGAGTTCAGCTCCGGAGTTTGACCGGAGACAAAACTCAGCATTAAACACATTGGTTCCAGAAAATAAAATCAACAACCTGCAGCATTTCTGTCAGTGTCTGGTAGGAGACTGATGTCGGACAAAAGACGGGTCTGTTTACATATCAGAATGGTTAAACCTCTTCTTCTGTTGCTAATGTTGAGATTCCACATGCGGCGGCGGTTAAAGCCGCAGTAATCAGTCGATTAGCAGGAAGCTAATTGGTAACTATCACCTATCAGTAACTTCATCTTTTTCCAGAAGGTCTCTTGTTTCAGCCTCTGACGTGTGAGAATCAGCTGCTCGTCTGATTTTTATTCCTCATCAAACCAGAAAACTTTCTGGAGTTTACTGGTCGAACTAAACGAGTCATGTGATGATGTCATTCATTAATGTTTCCCATTTCATAGTTTAATACTTGTAGATAAATCGACCGACGTGATCAGTGGCATTACTGGAGATTTGTTACTGTGATGATCACTGTTTCTTGTTTGGGTGGGAAAAAACACCACTTTGGTTCAGAGTGAAACATCAGCTGCTCCTCATCGGCTCCGACTACACTGGGTGTAGATGTCTGAGTGTATGTACAGGGAGAGAGAGATGGGGAGAGGACGACGTCCTGCTGTCTGATGTGGAGACTGTGCTATAAACTGTCACAGTGTCATCTCTCTCACTGCGTGTGGATTAAATGCAGAGCGCTGCATTGTGGGACTGTTCACAGAAAGTAGCAGATATGCCACGGACACTTGGGTCTGAACGTCAGACACTCTCAGGAAATGGCTGTGGATCACAAGTCAATGAGCATGACACCAGAATCGGTTTGACACAAGTGGAACCCACAGTGAGAAACATCAAAAACGGAGGTGGGATCTTGTTGTAGTAACACCATTAAAACCACCAGCACGGTTCTTTAAACCAGTGACCATCGAGTGAGCTGCTCTGTCAGACCTTCCAGACAGGAAGTGACACGTCAGGGCTGAGATCGATGCCTTCCTGTCGTCTCGTCTGCTCTCAGGTTAACGTGCTCTCATCGTCCTCTCCTCAAGTCCACAGCAAAATCAATCAGGTCTGTAGTGCCTGCTGCAGGACGGGTCGATGTGGAGGGTGAAATGATCCGTGATCACATCATCATTTCACAGATTGCTTTGCGTGCACTGAGGCTGACGAGACTGAAACTATTGTTCTGTGACAGTTTCAAAGGCAGAACCGCAAACTGTGGGTGTAATTTAACCACAGTCTGAGTCTAGATGTGGATGCAGAATAAATCCTCAGGAATCAATAGTTCTGTCCTGCAGGCGACGGGGATGAATAAACAGGAACACAGCTTGTTAATGAAGGAAACAACAGCAGCTCCTTCAGATCGATGGGACGTTTTACATCTGACAGTGAGGAGACTCTGCCAGAGACTCAGAGAAAGGAGGAAACCAGGCCAGAGCTCAGAAACGCTGGCTGCACACGGCTGCATGTTACAGGAGAAAGAGAACGGTGCTGAGCTCCAGACAGAAACAGACACAGCTCCTGTTTCTCCCTCAGAGCGCAATCGTGTCACTGAGCCGACAGCAGCTTCATGACGGGGCAGATGGAGCGGACTGTAAAACCCAGCAGGTCGTGTAGATAAAGAGAGCCATGACTGGGTGTGAGGACAGATGCTGGCCCTGTCCATGAACCCCGTTATGACAGAAATGACCTCCTCCGCCCTGCTGCTGGGAACACAGCCAGGGCTCCGTCATCAGCTGAGGACAAAACCTCACCCAGAGTGTGTCACTGGAAATCCGACCACAGCGAGTCATCGCTGCTACACTTCAACACTCGTGCACCCGCTCTGGCACACAACACGCTCAGCCAAAGGTCAGCTAGAAGGTTTGTGCAGAGCGTACAGCTCCGCAGACTCTTCTCTGCTTTAGTCTCCACACTGATATCATGTGTCATGCTGCCTCCGTTCGCTTTCACACACACACAGCTGGCACACCTGGCTCACACTAACGCACACAAAGTGCAGCATCACACAGATGAACCAACGGCTCCATGACGGTCTGAACAGACTGAACGGTGGGTCGGCCTGAGTTAGCCTCACACGTGTTCCTAATAAACTGACTGTACATCTTGAAGGTTTCCTGCGGCGTGGTAAGACCTGTACACACGGGGAGACAGCGTCCTGGTGACTCCGCCTGGGACAGAAGTCCAGCCAACAATCAGCTCTCCAGGAGCGTAAATCTGGACACGGAGCTGCAGTGAGAGCATGAGTGACAGAGAGTAAAGTGGACGCTGAGTGTGACGGATCATTTCCCTGCTGCTGGTCGTTTTCACAGACTTGAAGTGAAACTAAAGTTAGTCTGTAGGGAGGGCGATCGACCTGCGCAATGTGAGCACAGGCTGCAGAGCTTCTCTCGCCCGGTGGACGCCGGGCAGCAGACGGCCTGCACTGACCTCTCGCCACCTTCAGACCCACCTTCACTGTCTCATTCACATCTCAGCAGGAGCTCCTCACATCCTCGCTCCTTTGCACCAATCGGAGCCACTTTTACGGTTTAGGCCACATTCACAGAGACATTTAGCCTGCCTTAATTCAACACAGGGAGTTTGGTGCTGGTGCAATGGTTAGCACTGTCGCCTCATAACAAGAAGGTTCCAGGTTTGAATCCCAATCAGGGCCTTTCTGTGTGGAGTGGTTCTCCCTGTGCCTGCCTGGGATTCCCCCTTCTTCCTCCCACAGTCGACAGACATGCAGGTCAGTAGGTGTCAGTGGTTGTCCGCCCTGAGGCAGTCTGGCCACCTGTCCACACTACCTCAGGACCCCGCCTCTCGCCCAGTGTCAACTGGGACTGGCTCTGGCCCCTGGACCATCTGAAGCCTCACTGGTGTAAAGAATAATGTGCCTTTATGGCCCTGTGAACATCAGCAGCCTGTGCACTGCGTGATTTATCTGGAGATGATTATAGATGGCAGTTCGTCAGTGGACGTGGACCCACAGAAGACGCAGGACGTCATGTCGCAGCAGTTCAAGTGTTGAGAAGCTTTTATTTCCCCAACATTGATCAGAGTGAAGACGACCTCTGCAGTCAGGTGACGGATCGCCCCGCTGGAAGCTCATAAACCAGATGATCATCGGCTGGCATCACCACTGTCTTTGTCCGTCCCCCAGCCCTGTCCTCATGCGTCGTAAATAACCATTACAACCTTAATAAAACCAACAATTATTTTCTCTATCATCACGATGGCTCAACTGAGCTGCTTTTCTTACTTTAAAAGTGCACTGAGTCATTTTTCTGCAGCGCGTGTGTGCAGGGTGAAACAGTGTGGGACCGTCAGCTCCATCGTTCACAGTGTTCCTAAAGGGTTAAACATTAGTCTGACATGTCTGTGACTGGACGCTGAATGATTAGCTTGTATCAGTCCGTCAGGTTTTAATGTTCCAGCTCTGCTTCAGTCACCGGTGACCTCTGGGGGGGGTTTCATCATGTCATATCCCATAGCAGCTTTATAGTCTCAGCCACAGAGTCAAGAGTTTGCACAGGAACATTACAGCTTCAAACATCTGTTTCTAATATGAATCAAATATAAATATCCTCAGTGGTTCACCAGGGAGCCAGCCCTCTTTCTGTGGGGCCATTATATTCATGGTTCACGTCCTGTCTGCTCATCTTTTGTTAGTGCTGCTCAGCTGCCAACACTGTAAAACGTGTGTTATTCTCACCAAAAGCAGCAGAACAGACGAAACTGGTCAGTTTTATATGTTAACTTGATTATCTTGGATGTACTGACACTACAGAACAAGTAAATATCACTGAGTGTAGGTTCATCCGTGCTGAAAATAGTTCCCAACAAATGCACTACTTGTTTGTTTGTTCAAAAGGAACAGCTGTTTTAGAAAATGGCTCAGACTGTTTGATAAATACAACTATACAAGTGAATGCATCATCACTGCCAGTCAAAGCAGAGCTGCCTGATGAAAAAACTGTTTGGTGTGTTTTCTAAAAACTGTGACGTCGGTGCCAACAGGCTCCGGTTATTTTAGGAATCTATGTTCATAAATCTCCACATCTGAACCCATGACTTTCTAAGACTAGACATGACAGGGCCGGTCCTTTGGCTACACACCGGTGCATGTCGACATCGTGCTGACGGTGACTTCTGCCTATGATTTTATTCTTTCCCTGCACTTCATCACAGAAAACAATGAGCAGAAATGTAAATAAAGCTGCAGTAAACATGCCACGTCTGGCCCTGCTCTTTCACATCTTCTTCAACCTGCACAAATGTAATTTTCATTTTTTAATAAGTGTGTCAGGCAGATGTGCAGCGAAGCCGTGGCCTGTTCCTCACACTGATTATATTCACATCATCAGAGGCTACGAGGATGTCACTTCCCCCGACACTCCTCTCGTCTCACTTCCAAACACAAACCGTCACTATGAGCAGAAGCACATTAAAGCACTGACACAACAAGGAGAACAACAGAGCAGACTCTATGAAGTGTAATTGAGTCCTTAGGGTTTACATCGGCAGCTGGGGGGGGAGTGAGAACAAGTATCTAAATATTCATCTTTGACTTTTCATATTTAATGTCAGTGAAATCCCAGCAGGAGGTGAAGAAGAAGAAGCTGTTTATTCAGCTGCAGCCTCATTAAACTGCAGAAGAAGAGCGTGTTAACGACACAAAGTCAGAGAGGACGAGCGCTGAACAGCCTGCAGGCCGAGTGTTGCCCCACGGCCATGACACAAGGACACTGTGATGTTGAAGGTGTGTTCTAGTTCCCAAAGGACTCACCACTGAAAACCTGGTTCTGAAGGGGAACCAGTTCTAGGCTAGTAAGAACCTACTGGGCAGTTAGTCCACATCAGCAGTTTGTCAGTGAACAGGACGGCTGGCTGACAGCGGCAGCTTTCTATTACAATCTTCAGGGAAATGCCTTTTCCAACATCGGTTTTTAGGGAAGAATCACAGAAATACTCTTAGAAAATCTCTGACTTTAGCAAGAAGCTCCTGGGGGAAACCGGATGAGGGGTTTTCAAGTCAACGTCTGAGACCAGGGGCCTGTTCTTCATACACTGATTAACAGACCAGCAGGAGAACTTTGTTAATGACTTCACATGTTGGTTCTTCAAAAGTCTGGTAGGGCTTGTTGTCATGGCAACTTGTCCATAATGTCAGACCTGGTCGGGACCAGGTTGGTTCTTGGGCTTATTTGACTTCCCAGATTTAAACGTGGCCCGAACAGAGATTATGCAAAGTGACTGCAGCACACACAAGCTCCAGCTCATCCTCTGGCCCCTGATCTGTGACTGTCCTCCACCATGCTGTGGCCCTGGTCTTCACGTCTGCAGTCTGTACATGTGGAATCATATTCAGGCTCTGTGCTGAGTCGCTGTGTGCCCACAGTGAGAGCTGCCCTCTCTTCTTTCACATGCTAATGTCGGCATTGTCGTCTCTGCAGCCTGGTGCTGGTCTTCAGGCTGCAGCTGCCTCCTGCCTCCTTTATTGCTGCCCTCCACACCTCCTCTCTAATAAATCTCTTCTGTTTACCAGCAGCCCTTGGCCCCATAATCAGGTTAAAGGGCCCAGGACCTCAGGGGCCCCTGAGCTACTGCTGACAGGAGGCGTCAGGACTCAGAATACAATTTCACGGGCTGATCAGACAAGGGTTCACTGAGCGCTGCAGCTGGGTTTGTACCACTCTTGTCTTCTTTGCTTATTTGTCCTTTGTTCTCTCCTGGTCATCTTTCCATTCCTGAGCTTCTTCCACCCTTTCCTTCTTTGTCTCTCTTTGCCTGGACATCCCTTCTTTATTCCTTACATTTAATGATCAGTCCTAATCTAATGTAAAGGTTTAAAGGTTCAATTAGTCCACGAGGCTTCGTTCTCCACAAGTTTTCCTCCTGATGTAAAAATGTGAATGCGGGTCTTTTAAATATGACAAAAACAAGACAAATCCTGCAACTGCTTGACACTCGTGCTCACTTTGTCGACAGAGCCACCTAACTTACTGTCTAGATCTGGGTGGACAAACTGATCGATGGCTTTGCCTGTAAGTGAGAAAAATATCTGTGCAAACCTTTTGCCTCAAGGTCATCTTAAGTGATATTGTAGGAGAAGATTTTATGTCTTCAAATTGAAGTCCCACTGCTAATTTTAACATCTGTAACCACCTACGTGATCTCGTGGGTCGCACACATCACGAGCTGATCCTAAAACAGAACTCTGAAACGTTAGCATCCACCGTGTGTGGGGACTCCGACGGCATCTCTGATGAATGATGAGCCGCATTATTCTTGAACACTCACTACACAAAGCACCTTTCTGTTATAAATGACTCTTAATCTGAATGTATAATTAGAGCGAGCCGGGGCTGAGAGGCTGTGAGCTAACAAACACCAGACCAGCAGACAGCAGTCTGCCACACATGGTATTATTTCACAATTAGTGCAGGGATAACGTCTTTGTGGGGGGGGTATGATCACAGTGCTTCTCCTGAATAGGTTTTTAATGAATTCAATGAGGATCATTAACACCGTCAGACAGAGTCCACATGTGTGTCTCTGAGATAAAGAGGCTGAATATTTACCTCAGTCACACAGAATCAAACTGGTTTAACTGTGTTTATGGAGCAGGACAGAGGATCTGATGGAGACATGGGAGATGGAGTGGATCAGTGATGGTACATTCATGAAGGACCTGCTTCAGGTCAGTGGCTCCTTGGTAGAAGTGATGGGACCCGAGTCCCATCATATGCTTCATATCTTCAGCGCCTGTGCTCCAAGGTCGAGCGAGTTAGAGAGTGAATGAAGAGAGGGAGCAGCACCAGCAACACAAAGCAGTGAATCACAGAAATAAAATGTTATTTTCTGACAGTTTCACAGCAGTTACACTCTACAGCACAAATAAACACAACCACGCCAGGATTTTAAGTGGCCGCTCTGTCCTGGAACATGCGTGGAGCTAAGCCCCGCCCACCGTCAAACACACAGACTCCAGCGCTTAGCCTAGACCTCAACCATGAAATGGACTGACTGCAGTGAAATCGACCACTGTAGTCAGTCCATTTCATGGTTGGAGATCAAATGAAAACATTGCTGGTCAGTGGTTCAGTGACACAAATGGCATCATTGCTGACAGCAGCCTGTCGCAACTGCTAATAGCTGTTATTGGAAATGGTGACCTCTGGCCCCGAGCAGTGGCCCTTCACACAGCAGATGGAGCCTCAGACCTCTACCCCTCTACTTAAACACTTTAACCTGAAGGAGAACAGAAAGGGGAGGAGAGACAGGAGGAGGAGCAGAGCTTCATCACACTGTGAGAAGGCCAGGACAGACCTTGTTTGCCTTTCTCACTGCTCTATTCAGTCCATTGTAACTCACACACACACTTTACAAAATCTCAGATGATTGCAGCCTCACAAACTCTGATATTTTATCAGGAAAAGTCCCAAAATGTTACAGAATCACTTCTGGCATCAGAACAACAGCAGCCATGTTGCAGTGTAGCTGGCGGCGTCTCTGCAGTACGGTGAGTCGACTCCTCGTTCAGAGCTCAGTGTGGTCACCGTTGTGTTCGATACAACAGGAAGTCCTGTCTGGACTCAAAGCAGATGGATCCACAAACCACTCAGTCACTTTCCTGAAGCTCACTTTTTAAAAAATTCAACAATTTAGAGACAAGAAGCTCAATTTTAAATCTGAATGTATTATTAAAATGTAAATATTTAAAGTTATAAATAAGTGACAACAGCCATGATGAATGTGTCCTATGAAGGCAGCAGACTTCCTGATCCGGCCCCCTCCCCTCTCCTTCCTCTTCCTCTTTCTGCTGAGTAACATGTAATTGGACCCCCCCCCCCCCCCGGAAAGGAGGGGGTGTGAGTGACATGGTATTGCGCCCCCCCCCCCCCCGGAAAGTGTGGGTGGTGGTTGTGGTCCTTCCTGTTGAATTATTAAGGCAGCGCCCCCGCCCTCACCTCTGGCCAGTGGTGACATTTACACCCAGTGGTGGGACTTGAAAGCAGCACTGAGGCCGACAGATGGATCTGTTTCACCCCACAGTGCTGCATTCAGGGACGGCCAGGACATTCCACACACAGAAGGAGGACAACTCCTCAGGTGGCAGAAAAACCGGGAGGAAACACAGAAGAAGAGCCCTGTCAATGACCTCTGTAACACCAACTGAGGCTTCAGCTGAACGTGCTCCTCCAAACTCCATTCAATCACCCGCAAGCCTACACTGATGCAGAAGTAACCAGAACTCCTGCACTGACATGTTCGACAGCACTGAAATAAAAGTCAGCATCAAAGCAGAGAACGGGCTTTGGTGAACAAACACAGGTGTCGAGTTCACACTGCGGGCTCTTTGTCTCTGGTCTCCGTTACCCTGAAGGTTAGGCCTCTGCGGACAGGAGCAGTTGGCAACAAAGAAAACAGTTCTTTATTCCATGTTTCTCTTTCTCCTGAGAGGGGCAGGTCATACACTCATCCAGTGACGAACCCATTATTCCCCCACACACCAAAGAAGGAGGAAAACTACCCAAACTGAACACGAGTTGAAGAGACAACAGACAAAGGCCAAGCCTGAATTGATGTTACAGCCCGTCTCTGTGTGGACAAAACAAACAGAAACGTGGTTAGTGACGCTATTAGGTGAGAGGTACATGGAGCTTGACACAGGCAAACGATGAGGAGACACGGCACCCTGCATACAGCAGCAAGCGAACACATGGCGGAGTGAACAGCTCCGGTGTGAGGCCCCTCGGAGCTAAAAATAAAACCCCTGCTGTTCTGATGAGACGTATCTGATAAAAGTGACCTCTAACAACGTCATGCTGCCGTCTGCCAGCTCCCGACCTCACCGGGTTTTTACATCCTGGCCGCTGGTAACAGATTTTAAGGAACAGTGAAAACATGCAAATAGCAGCGAGAGGAAGCAGCCGGAGACGGAGGACAAGAGGCTGAAACGAGAGAAGGATGAAAAAGCAGCGCAGCTGTTCGGCTCTATCATTAGCAGCAGCACAGAGCCAGTCCACATTTTTGTGGTCTGGCCCGCAGGTCTCTGTGAGTCTGGACCTGGACCAGGACACCTCGAGATGAAGCCATGTTTCCTTTTAAGGAGCTGTCATGAAAACAGTTGCTGCCTTAAAACTCATCCAAACTAAAACAGTCTTTCTCAGTCAATAGCAGTTCAGATGAGTCCCTGTCTCCACCTCTGCAGCTCTACTCAGCCCGTTTCAGCTCCTCGTCATGGCTTCATGGCACATTCACACTTCGGTTCAGTCTCACATCAGGAACATATGTAGGCAGGTCTGTGTGCTGCAGGTGGTTCAGCGTCACTTCAAATCAAATCAAATCAAATTTTATTTGTGTAGCACCAAATCATATCCAAAGTCATCTCAGGACACTTTACAAAGTAAGGTCTAGACCTTACTGTTATCAATATTATTACATAGGGAAAACCCAACAAATCCCCCTTGAGCAAGCACTTGGCGACAGTGGGGAGGAAAAACGCCCTTTAACGGAAGAAACCTCCGACAGACCCCGGCTCTTGGTGGGCGGCCTTCTGCCTCGACCGGTTGGGGTGAGTGGATAGAGGAGAGACAAAAGAAGAAAAACAACAAGACACAACAATCAAACACTGATCAGGTCGATGTGGCTGGTGACTGCTCGTCAGAGACATAGAGCTCCAGGGCCAGGGCAACCTGCAGAAAGGTACAGGGAGAGAGAGAGGACACACTATGGGAGAGAGGAGACACACAGTTAGTGATGTGTAATGGTGGTATATAGAAGCATAGGGAGAGAGAGGAGAGGGGAGGAGAGGAGAGGAGAGGAGAGGAGAGTTGTGTTCCTCCTCTTCTGACCATGCACACTCAGACCTTTACTATAGGTGGCGCTGTGTCCTGTGTGAGGGGGGGCCCACAGGCCTGACATTACTGTCAGCTCCCTGCTGACCATCTTTGTGACAGTCATTTGATCTGGGTAGCATTCATTTCCATACTTTGAGAAGCCGTTTCCTGTTTTCCAGCCAGGTGGTAAAAACAGCTGCAGAGTGGAGTTTGAGTCCGACAGGCAGCACTCCAGCGCTGGCCAGTGAGTCGTTACCTCAATCAGTACAATGACATGGGTTTTTCTAAAAGGTCTTCTGGATAAACATTAGGAGGCTTCGCTTCTCTGAACAGAACCTCTACAGGAAGCAGGATGTTGCTGTGGAGCCATGCTGCGTGTTACAGCTGACTTCACTATGAACTGCTCATATGTGTACAGACAGCTGCCACTGGATCACTGTGACACTGAGGACATGTAAAAACATGAGGAGGCCCAGGCAGGTTCTGCAGCCTCTGGGTTCTAAGTGGATTTATGGAGGTCTGTGCTCTTTGGTTTGCTCCTCAGCAGGAGCTCAGAGAGCTCTGACCTGTCTACTGGTAAGATTGGGTATTTTTAAAGATGACTGTTACCTCAGTGACCTCTGTGCTACCTTGATTTCTCATTACCCAGAAAGCTCGGCGTTTGCCTCAGTCATCCCGAGCACAATCCACAGATTGATCAGACTGGAGAGGATCCAGCTGAGAGTTAACAGCGTGTTTGATCTGCTGCCAGACGTCTGATCAGAGAACAGCTGAGATGGAAAACGCTGCAGATCGGTTAAGTACTTCCTCTGATATTGGCGATTACTGTGAGGGCAGCGGGCTCATTCCTCTCCTCCGGAAAACCGATTCAGGCTGAATGGTTAAAACCTTGTTACTAAATGCTTCCTGTTACCTTCTGATTCTGAGATGCTGATCAGGTCCAGATGAGAACAAAAGCAGCACAAAGAGGAGGATGTGGTGCTTTGTCATGTACCTGAAGATTTTACATGTATAAGAAGGAAAAACTGAAAGGTGGAACAGAAAAGAGGCTTAAACCCACAGCAAACTCCTACTAGTATGTCGGTGCTTTAGGTTTACAGGGAGCTCCACATTTCTCCTGCAGTGAACAACCAGGATGCTACGAGCTGCTTCGTGCAGAGAGCAAACAAATCATCATAACACCAGTAAAAAACAGACGGCTCGACAAATGATGTCTCAGTGTTACACACGTTAACGTGCAGCCAAATTGTGCAACAAATAAAATACACTACAACTGCATTTCACATGTTAGCGACCACTCATCACACACACACAGTGGTGCCAGTGATCACCTACAGTCACTGAGGTTGTAGGAGCAGCTTATCAATCAGCTGCTGAACAAGCAGAACACAAACCTGCACAAATGTGGCGTCTTTGCTTGCGGTCGACAAGCTGAAGCCCCTGTTTTACCTGTAAACCAGCGAGTGCATGTTCACACATTGCACCGGCAACACGCTGGAGATGTGGCGCTGATTACACCAGACCAATCAGGGGCGATAGTCCGGCTCCGGAGCGGAAGGGGGGGCAGTGGAAACCAAAGCAGAACCCGGGACACATTCTGTTAGTAGTGACGTGCTGTGAGGTTGACAGCTGGTGAGGCACTGACTCCTTTACAGTCAGATTTACAAATACAAATGAACCGTTAACAAATTGTCTGTTAACAAACACTGCGTTATGTTTTATATCTCATATCAGCATTCTTCACACAAACGTGACCCATATTTAATTTGAGGTTAAAATTTATTCCAATTGAGCTTATTTCTAACTAGAAATAATAAAAGTTTATGGTCTTACCTTTACTTGTACACGAAATCCATTTGTCAGCTGGTATGTATTACAAACCCTTTTACCGTTCGAATCCAATATTAAAACAAATGTTTTCAATAAAGAAGATCCTTCTGGACAAAAATGTCCAGACTGTCTAAAATGTTTTGATTGAAAGTCCAGATTTGCGAATTTTCTCAGCTTGGAAATGTAATCT
>NW_018128214.1:543881-554551 GCF_001952655.1 Monopterus albus
GGGGCCTCCCCCCCCCCTGCCTCCCCTGACCGCACGTCACTGTCTGTTAGGGGGCGGCAGGTTCCTAACGTGGCAAAGGCCCACATGGCCTCTGAGGCTCCTCGAACACCCCTCCATAAAAGGAAGCAAATGCACCATGGTCAAAAACGTGTTGTGGCACAAATGTTTTCATAAATGTTTAAGAAGAAGAATCAGATTAAAAAGAAACTAAAACGAAAGAAGCACAAGAATGGAAATGAGCCGAGGCCATGAGAGAACGAAGCAGCCTCCCAGCAGGAAGTTCACTCCCTGCTCTGCTCTCCATCTACTGTCAGCACCTTCATCATCATCATCAGCAGCCCTATCCTTCAGCCCCCCCCCCCCCCCCCTCCCCCCCCTCTCCCCCCCCCTTTTGTTTGTGGTATGTCCATACTGGGAAATGGGGAGAACATGCAGACTCCACACAGAAAGGCCCCGCTCAGCTGCCAGAGCTGAACCCAGGCCACAGTGCTAACCACTGCACCACCACGCCGCCCTGATGGTAGGTATAATATTCAACGTCTTCTCAGTGCCAGCGTACAGTTTGTGGAGCGCACTCTTATGGAGCGTCTGACCACATATCTTCTGGAACAGAGCTGCTGCTGCATGCCTGCACCAAAATGTATAGCGAACATTTACAGCTGTAGATTTGGTTTGATACGTGAACCATTTAACCACATGGTCGATTTACACCATGTGGAGACACAGTAAACATAACACTGATGCTCAGAGCTGTTTTAAATATAGAGGTTTCTGTTCTGCTTGTGTTCAGAAGTAATGCAGCGATAAATGCTGGTAACCGTTAATAAGTCCTCAGGTCTGCAGCAGAAATGGTAGCTTCATATTAATAAGGAGGGAACAGTTACTCAGCCACCTGCAACTGTAAATGTTAATAAATCATTAATTAAAGGTTCTTCATTAACCGAGTCTGCAGCTGTACATGTGCTGATGTTTGTTGAACTAAAAGGAAACTGTGCTGCACTCTGGTGAAACGTGTCCAAACAATTTTAACAAGAGTGACGCTGCTTGGGAGGAAACCGGACTGAAGTTGAAATGAGTTTCAACAGAGAGAGCAGGAGATGAAACGAGTCATGCTGCTGTTAAACCAGAGGAAACAATCTGAGAGCAAATGTTCCATAAACACACGAGAGCAGGAAACTGAGGCAGCGAGGCCTGACTCGAACTGTGTGTGAATGGTTTCCAGACCAGCTCCCATTAAAACCCATCAGACCTTGCTCTGTCTACCAGAAACTCAGTGAGGCCTCAAACACAAAAAATATGTCTAATTCAAATCCCCAGCAGGCCGACTCAGCCAATCAGAGCCTCGCAAAGTCTCAGGCTTCCTCATAAACCCAGAAAACGTTCTCTGCTGTGCATCAGGATTTCACAGGCTCCATGTTTCTGCTTTTGAAGGATGAAAACTTTTCACTCTCGTCCTCTTCAGTTACCTCAGGGTTACTGACTGTGTGTGTGTGTGTGTGTGTGTGTGTGTGCACGCGCACGCTGAAGTTAAATCCTCCTCAATCGTCCAAGCATGAAGGTTTCATTAGGAGCAGCAGCGTTGCATGACGCTGACGCCCACAACCGATCTCACCGTGACACCCAGGAAGAGACCAACACAAACAACAGATTAGAGCCAGTGTTTCCCTCCCTTCCTGCGCCATAAAGTTTCTCCATTCACTGCTGCACGTGCACACGCCCAGACACTGTCAGGCCTTTGTGACTGATCTCCACATGCAGCTGTTTAGTGACTGTTTGCTCTGCTTAAACAGCCACTGAGCAGCTGCTACTGTGGAAAAGAGGTCCAGTTTGTCTGTGATCAAAGTTTCAGGTTTGTTATGTGGACCCAGTGAGCTCACCGCTCGCCGCTCGCCTCTCACAGCCACTACACACAAAACGTGACGAGCTCCGCAGGCGAGTCGCTGCTAACTGCTGATCACTGGTGTCTGCAAATGCACCACCTCTAAAACATGGAGGAGAAATTCCACAGCCCTCTTTCTGTTTGAGGGCTCACACTTTAAATTGGTGCCTTCGAATGTTAGACTGGTTTTAGTGGGAGGATGAACTGGGAACTTCCTTCTTCACTTTTAACATGTGTGTGTGTTCTAACATGTGGAGCAGAGTGTGTCCTCAGTCTGGAATAGCTCAGCTTCCTGCTCAGTTCTGCTTCATGCTGATGGCGCACACTCAGCCCCAGGTCAGATCAGGGAGGTGGGAAATGAGGGACAGGAAGCAGGCGCTTGGCCCCGTCTGACCTTGTCTGAGTTTTCCACAGTGTGTTTCCTTGATGAGGTGACAGAGGAGCTGCAGGAGTCTCTCCTGAAGGCTGCACTGGACCAGTATGGCTGCATCCACACAGACATTTGTGCTGCATTACAACAAGAGTGTTGCTTCACGCACCAGTGAGGCAGTGACATACGACGCAGGAAGTCATGATTTATGTGTTTAAGGCTGATTAGACTCCAAATACAGTACAGTGGTTTGTAGCACTCACAGTCAGGACGGTACAACTGTGGCAGCAGCTGCTTCATCTGTGGTGGTGACGAACACTCACCTGCAAACTAATCCACCAGAATAATCTTTCACGGCCCAGGATGTTTGAACATACAGGAATCAGCGACCTTTAGCCTAAGCAAAGTCAGGCCTTGTGACTGTGTCAAGTACCAAAGGTTCGGCCTGAGTTTGCTCCAACATCTGCAGACTACTTCAGGGAAAGATCATGGTTTGGGTTAAAATAACAATTTTCCAAAGGAACAGTCTGAAACCAGCAGCTGTGCCCAATTTGACAGTCCTACTGTCGCCTCCTCATCCAGCCCCGCCTCCTCCCTACATGAACTTTAAACCACATCACCTGTGTCATCTGACTCCTGCAGCCACTAGAGGTCGTCACAGTTTTCGGGAGAGGACAGTATTGATGATTTGCACCTTCTGGCCAGTAGGCAGGTGCAGTTGGACCGAACCTAAACTAAAATGCACGGAGCCTAGTGAGGCCCACACTGATGGAGTCTGCCCAAGTCTCTGACCTATGATTTCACTGTAGTGAAACAGACTCTTTGTCTCCTGCCGACAGTAAAATGAGCTTTTCTGTCATCGAGACCTTAAAGAAGACGAGGAGCTTTTAAACTGATCCAGAGACGAGACAATCACAACAACCTGCTCATATTGACCTGTCAGTCACCACCTCCGCTGCTGCTCATCATATTCTGAGGTTTTAGAGAAACCCTGAGTGACCTTTAATCCTAAAACTCATCACAGTGAAACTCTGAGCTGAAGGAGAAGACAGAAACCTGATATGTTCATGTCAGCTGCACAAATAGCTCCACTGGAACAGGATTTTATTCTGTTGCTAGGTTTTGTGTTCCTATAACAAGCTAAATATGATTGTAGAAGAGTCATTTTCTCCATCAGCTCCATGTTGGTCTGATACACGTAGCTAACATGCTACAGCATCTGATTTTTACATTTAAATTTCTACACCTGTGCAACGGACAAGAAGAACAGGAAAATAAGACTTGGTGAGGGGATACGTTTCATGTTTTTATCAAGCTAACAGTTTCCCCCTGCTTCCAGTCTTTGTGCTAAGCTAGGCTAAACACGTGGTTAGCTAAAAGTGGTTAGCTGTTTGTAACTAGCTTAACATTAGCTTAATTAGCTTTGATAGAGAACTTGTGGCTCTATTATTATTATTATTATTATTATTATTATATTACATTTTAATGTTGTAGCTGGTCGAGAAGGAGCAAAACATCAGGGCTGGATCTAAATGAATCCTCCTGATGAATGTGCTGGTTATTTTCTCAGTGAATTAACCCAAAGAGATTCAAATTATCATTTTGATTTTCACTGGAGCCATCCAGTGTTTGGCATTTTTGCCTGATTAATTCAAATGATCATTCGGTTATCATAAAAGCTGTTAATTTTCTGTTGATCAACTAATGAATGAATCAGCTAATCACCGCTGCCCTGCTAATTTAACTTCAATTTAAATACAGTTGGCTGGTTTAACCTGTATCTGTGCTTCATGATTAATTCATTCACAACTTGACTTGAATGGACTCTTCATCTTTGAAATAATGAGAAACCAAAGTTGTCAAATAAATGTAAAAAGTGCAATGACCCTGACATGAAGTATAGAGCGGCATACAGCGGAAATACGCACATACACATACCTCAAATTTGTACAGTGCTTGAGTAAATATGTTTACTTCCCAGCACTGACACTTTGACTCAGCATTTCCAGCTGAATCCAGTATTTTTATATGAAACAGAAACATCATGTGATGTCTGAAGAAAATAATGATAAAACAAAGTGAGCTGAGTGTGAGTGGGAAACTGGATCAAGTTAAATCCACTGGACTCTTTTTATAGTGTGCAGGCTGCACACAGGCTCTGAATATGTAGGTCAAGTGTTTTAAAATGTGTGTGTTCCTTCATTAGTGAGAGAGTCTGCAGCAGTATTAGAGTGGGAGTCGAGGCGCGAGCAGCGTGAATAACAAAATGTACAGATCCCATTTTTACGCACGCTGATTGTCTTTCTTCACTGTACTTCACAGTGACACGCCCGGCGCCTCCTACATGTGTGAACCAGCACACACCTCGCTAGGTGTGGGTGACATTTAGGAAACATGGTGGTCACAGACTCAGCTCTTCTTTATTCAGATCCCCGCTAGCATCCGCGAAGCAGTCACTAGTCTTCACAGGGGTCACACAAAAACAATATAAACAGGCAGCAACTACCAGTGTCAGCATGTCAATAAAACAATAAAGCGTGTGGTGAGGCGTGTAAAGTCCACTTTGCTTGTTAATCTGGTAATGTTTTATTCCTCTGTGACATTTCTTTGCCTTCCATTAGTTTTTGAAACAGGAAGTAAACACATCTTTTTGATGTAGCTGCTACCGTTTAGCGTACACGGTGATGGTGCAAGACAATTAGGACATTTACAAAAGTCGTGTGGCTCCAGACTCAGCTGAAACTTGTCTGACATGAGTCTAGGCCCTGACTGGAGTCCATCTGTGGCAAACTGGGCTGACTGGACAGAATGTAGAAAGACACACACCTGTGTATTCAAACTGCAGTTTAGGACACAAACCAGGACATGAAGTCCAGGAGCTCCCTGTAGAGTTCTGTGGTCAGACTGTGGTGAGGACCAGATCAGGACCAGGGGATCAAACCATGTCTAAAGCTCTGAGTGTCCCCAGGAGCACAGTGGGGCGGAGTTCTTAGCAGCAGGGGCAGGGAGACTGGTCATACCTGAGGGCAGGATCAATGCAGCCAGACACAGAAGAAAACCAGACTGGGCCAAGGGTTCACCTTTCAGGCACACAGCCCAGACACTGGAGCGGCCTCAGCACCAGGCTCTGCCTGTCCCTGAGGGGCCCAGCCACAGTCCAGGCTTAGACCCCAGAGGACATCTGGGCAGAGACCTGGGGATAGTGACCCCTGTTTTATCAAAGATCTACAGTTCTCTCCTGAAATTAAACCAACTTTGACCCTGATGACTGATTCTGACTCGAGTTCAAACACGAGGAACTCTTCTTCCTCCTCAGTGTGACGCTGCCATTTATTCTCAGACCCTAGATTCAGCCTCTGATAATCAGCAGCAGTTGAGAAAACAGCCTGAGCTCACAGTCTGAGCTCCCATTGGTCAGGCCCGTGACCCCCTGATCCCCTGACCCCTTAGACTCAATCATGCTGCAGCTTTGCATTCTGGGTAATGTAAACAAACAAAGAGGGGAGGCAGAAGTGATCAACCTGCAGAGTTATGTGGACCAGACTGAGAAGCTGAGTGTCCTCCTCAGGTGGAGTTTGCTCAGGTGTGACAGAGCAAGAGACGCTGAGCAAAGTCATGTGATGAGAAAGACCATATATGGTCAAAAGGTGCACAGCGAGTTTTAGGGAGCCTCTTTGTCTGTGGTTCATGACACTCAGAGGTGACACAAGGAAACAAAACCTGCTTTAGAAACCAATTCCTATGCAAAGAGGGAAATTTAAATGTGTAAAAAAAATACAGCCCAACTTCTCAACATGTATTTTGTCATTGAGTCTTTGTCCATTTTGTTCTTTGCAGGGTTGAGCCCAACGGGGCACACAAACCACACCACACTGCACAAAATGCTCTGCTTAAAAAACAAATCAGATAGCATATCTTTTCACACCTCAGTTTATTCTTTACTGTGATGTTTACTGAGAATCTGGTTTAAATGTTTCCATCTAAACCTGATTTAAAAACAAATTGGCTTGTGTTTGTTTCCGTTCCTTTCTGCGATGTTAAGCCTCCACACTCAGAGTGTTTACTCAGCTCCCTAGTGTGAGTCAGAAACACAGCAGTGTGTCGCTGAACCATGTCAAACCTGTTCCAGTTAATCCCAGTTTACCCTGATCAGACGTTTAACTGGGAGCTGTGATTACACAGAGTGTTTGGGTGTCAGACTGCAAATATCCGCATTAATCTGGTTTGTCCCGAGACGTCTGGTTGTCCCAGGCTGGTTGTTGATCACTAAACAAAGTCAACAAAGACTGAGCTGCAGGAAGCAGCGACTGTGCAGCCATCAACTGTTTTACTAACAAACAATCAGATAAGAGATGATTGTTTTATTGCTGTGCAATAGTAAATATTCAAAAGAAAAAACAAGACCGTTTTAACAGACAACTGGTGTCCTTTGTAGAACAACTATTGTTTCATTGCTTAAATTGAAAACACAGTCAGAATTAAACCCATTTAGTGCACGTCCATGCCGGGCCCACGGCGCCAGGGGCTACACTTACCCTGTGTGGGGACGGGATATGGAGGATGTTGAAGCTCAGATGCCGTGTACCATCGGGCACCCGGGACAGGGTTTTGGTTTTCAGCCCGACAGTAACAATCATCCCTGTGAAACGTAGATCGATTATTGAAACCAATAGTAGATCAATAATAGTGAGTGATTTAACTTTATGCCAGTTTAACAGAGCTCTGGTAATCGAGTCTCAAGCCGTCAGTTAAACTGACAGAAACAGAAGACGAAGCTGCTTTAGTTGTGATGCCCCAACAGTAGATCTGGGTCCCAGTCTGGCTGGAATTCAAGGACTTTCAAGGACAGATGGAGACCTTGGATTTTCCTTCACCAACTTTGACATGAAAAAAATGGACAGATTAAATGATCACAAGTGTTACACTGACAAATGAGGATCACTCATGGATTCACATCTCAAGCAGGTTTCAAGGCTCTGCTGACTAGCTTTCCTTGAAAAGGAACATTAATGGCATCCAGATGCCTGGAAGGTTGCCAGATGTGGAGGTGATGATGTACCTGAAGATGTGCAGATGAGAATGTTGGAAACTTCTTGTCCATGTTGGCTGAAGAGTTAAGGGTCAAAGTTCACTCCTGATGAAAGCCTTGCTAATGCTGTTTTGTCATCAAATATAAAATATTTAAAGACCTTGGTCATGAAAATCTTCTGCTAAAACATCAAGTCCACACAGTTGAAAACACTTCATCCCTGACCCCTAACCTCTTGTTTTGAAGTAAAGATCGACAAGGCTCCCGCTCTCCAAACATTTACAATTCCCCAAGTACACCTTGATCCTCCTCAAGGATTCCTGGAACATGCTAAAGTAGGACATGCTCCAGGAATTTGGAGTGAGATAGAATAAAAAGATATGATTTTAAAGGTTTGTTGACTTCAACCTTGGGAAGCCTTGATAATTCCTGGAATACACTTTGAATCTCATGCTGATGAGAAGCTGCTCAGAGACAGAGAAACTTAGTTACTGACAACTGAATAAATGTTGTTAATGAAGACTATGATGTGACTGAAGGCTCCAGAACAGCCACTAAGTGGACCCTGGGTTTGTCAGAAGAGTTTCAAACTGTAAAACCTGCTTTTAAAATGGTCTGAAAGTGTCAAACCGAGGGGGTTTGCTAAAACTAGTAACAGCAGCAGTCGAGCACATTACAGGATGCAGCTGGTGGTTTGTGTGTTTTGCTCCAGAGGCTGAGATGGGACGTCACTCTGTGCCGTGTCAGAGGTCAGAGGTCACACACTGATGGCTGCTCTGCCAGCATCTGCACAGAACAACATGCTGGAAGTGGACGGCGGTGTGGCTCACGCACACTTAACGGTGACGACACCACATTCACCGGTGCTGCTGGGCTCTGCATGGGGTTTGTGCACAAACATACAAAGTCAGCAGCTGCATCCTTTAAGGAGCCAATAAGAAGGTGAAAACTCTCCCATCACCAGCATCAGAGATCAATAATCAGTCAGAGCAGGTGATCAGTCTCAGTTCCAGCTGATTTATTCACTTGTTCACATACAGACTTCATCATGAAGAACAGGTTAATGCAGTTTCCCCCTCTGCTACCAAAAACCCTCAGGATGGTCTTTTTTTTTAATATTGCACAAAAATAATGAGCAAACACAAAATGTGCCACTGATGATGTAAAAACGTAACAGAAAATCCAGTTCTCCTGCTTCCAGGGGCTCATTCACACAATATACATAGACTCCTACTCTTTAACTATTTTACACAACATGTACAATCTTGGATCTGGTACCGGTTCTACCAGACAGTCCAACTGTGACCGTCTGTCTGCACTCAGGTTAAAACTACTGCAAGGCATTAAAGCAAGGCAGGCTGCAGGGGCGTGACCCTCACATGCTCAGTAACAAGTAACAGTCTGAATGAAAAGTGGTAGAAGAGATGCCTGGAAAAGCCTGTGACATTCCCTCGGACTGTACAAAAATAAGCCTGAAAATAGTTCTCCTTCTTGATATTGTTTAAAAAGATGAGGTATGTTTGGTTACGGAAAGTTTAAAAACGGTTCCTGCCAAACCTGTGGTCGCCTGGGTTTCAAACAAACATGTCAGGACACCTGGAGGAGCCGCAGAGCCCCAAACTAAAAAGGACGGAGGTGCTGGAGGCGCACACACACCAGTCCTGCTGCTGGGAAGGAACTAAACCAAACCATTTAAAAGTTGATCCTTGACATTAGTGTTAATAAAAGTCACTTCTGGGTCTGGACGGGAATGCATAGTCCGGGTCCTGGTTCAGACCCGAGCGACTGAAAACTAAATCCATAAAACCCTGTCGAGGTGATTTCATATTATTGGTCCTTTTGCATCAGTACCGCGGTGCGCGTCCCCCAGAGCCGCACGCTCCACGCACACTGTGCCCTGGCAGAGACAGCCACATCACCCCGGTCCCGGACTAGCTGTGGTCCTCCACAGCCAGAACCCCAGAACCGGCTCCGGAGCAGAGGAGAGGGTGGTATCGCCCTCCGTGGGATCAGTACGTGAACACCAGGCCCGTGAAGTTGGCCTCCAGCCAGTCCCCGGCGATCATCTCGCTGAGCTCTGGGGTGCAATAATCCGGGAACTCGAAGTGAGACCCGAGGCTGCCCTCGCTGCTGCACGAGTCCAGGTCTTTATCCACCAGGGACAGGCTCAGGTTCCCCGGGGCCGAGCTGGAAGATGAGCTGGACGGCTCGGAGGAGGCATGGAAGCCGGCCAGGAGGCTGAGGGTGAAGTCGCTTCCCTCCGCGGGAAGATCGTCCAGGTCCTCCCCGCAGCAGGACGAAGAGGAGATGGATCCGGACCGGGACGAGGGTGCTGGTGAGACGGAGGCAGGGTAGGGGGAGCTGCTGGTGCCCTGCCGGGTGGTGTTTTTGAGGCTGTAAAGCAGCCGACCGGACGACTCGTACCTGCTGGTTCGTTCCGGTTCGGTGGAACGAGAACTCAGGCTGGTTGGAACCATGGCGAGGCTGTAGCGATGAGCCGCCGCCTCCTCCTCCTCCTCCTCATCATCATCATCATCGTCCTCATCCTCCTCCACCGCTTTAAACTCCCGCTCGTCCTCAGAATCGTCTTCGTCGTCTTCCTCTTCATCGTCGGTAAACTCCCGTTTGATGAAACTGTTGGTTTCAACGCTGGTAGTCAACAGGTACCGGTACCGTGGGTCCAGGTGCTGGTGCTGCGGGAGGTGACTGTTGGCTCGGCCGGGAGCGACCACCGGCTTGCTGGGTTTTAACTTCTTCGTGGTTTTTTTGTTGATGGCTCTGACGCCGGTTTTCTCCGTGGACTGAGCGGCTGGCTTCCCCGTAGGAAACGCACATCCGTCCGTCTTGGGTTTCTTCTTGGGCCGGTACTTGTAGTCCGGGTAGTCGGCCATGTGCTTGAGCCGAAGCCGCTCCGCCTCCCGGATGAACGGGATCTTTTCAGTGTCTTTTAACATCTTCCACCGCTTCCCGAGCCGCTTGGAGATCTCCGCGTTGTGCATGTCCGGTGACTGCTCCATAATCTTCCTCCTCTCGATTTTGGACCACACCATGAAGGCGTTCATGGGCCGTTTAATGTGACCCGACGCCGTTTTACACCAGTCCGGCTTCAGCGGCACGGAGCTGCACGCCGAGGCCGTAAGCAGCTTGCTGTCCTCCGTGTCGGCTGCCTCGCGTGATCCGGTGTTAATCGCCTTCCCGCCATGCTCCGTACGCTGAACCATGGTCCGAACCAACGTCTCAAACTGTCCGTGACCGACTGCAACAGAAACGTCCACTACTTTATTCGACCGATTCAGCTCCGTTACACTCACGTTGAGCCACGACCAGTCTGTCCGGCAGCATCTCTCCGCGTAAACTTCTAAACCGGCGGCTTAATAACCGGCTGATCATGC